>NC_057796.1:145006606-145260414 GCF_018294505.1 Triticum aestivum | reverse complement strand
AGCAGAGGAGGAGTGAGACGAGGGGGAGGGCGAGTGGGGAGGTGGAGGTTGTCGGTGGGGAGTGGGGGGGGGCTGGAGTGGATAAGGGGATGGCTGGTGGGCCGGTTTGGGCCGGCCGGTTAGCTGGGCTGGGAGGCCCAGTGGGGGGGCAGGCCTCTTTTCTTTATTTTGTTTTGTTTTTTGTTTGTGTTTTCTTTTATTTATTTTCCTTTACTGTTTTATTTTATTTCTTTAATAGTTATAGTTTTATAATAACTTAAAGCCCACACCTAAATCGGAGTTGTAAAAATTTTTTAGTGACTAAATAAACTAGTTTAATATTTGTTTATATTTAATAACACTTATATAATTGTTTTTGCTACTGTTTTATTCATCTCATAGTATTTAAACATTTTATAAAGGTGTGGTTTCTCCACCATAATTATCTGTGCAATATTTGGTTCACTCCGAACATTTTTGTTTCAATGTTTGAAAACTTTTGTTGTTTGCCATATTTTGAATTGATTTTTGAATCGGTTTTGAACTAACGAAGGATTGGAAACAGTAACGGAGGTGACGTGGCATCATTAGCAGAGTTTTACTGTAGCTTGATTATCCGGGCGTCACAACTCCCCCCTTGGCGCGCCCTCCTTGGCCGGCTGCCTCTTCTCCCTTGCTCCTTTATATACGGGGGCAGGGGACACCTCTAGACACAAGTTGATCTGTTGATCTCTCCCAGCCGTGTGCGGTGCCCCCCTCCACCATATTCCACTTCGGTCATATCGTAGCAGTGCTTAGGAGAAGCCCTGCGTCGGTAGCAACATCATCACGCCGTCGTGCTGACGGAACTCTCCCATGAAGCTCTGCTGGATCGGAGTTCGCGGGACGTCATCGAGCTGAACGTGTGCTGAAGTCGGAGGTGCCGTACGTTCGGTACTTGGATCGGTCGGATCGTGAAGACATACGACTACATCAACCGCGTTGTGCCAACGCTTCCGCTTTTAGTCTACGAGGGTACGTGGACAACACTCTCCCCTCTCGTTGCTATGCATCACCATGATCTTGCGTGTGCGTAGGATTTTTTTTGAAATTACTATGTTCCCCAACAGTGGTATCAGAGCCAGGTTTATGCGTAGATGTTATATGCACGAGTTGAACACAAGTGAGTTGTGGGCGATACAAGTCATACTGCTCACCAGCATGTCATACTTTGGTTCGGCGGTATTGTTGGATGAAGCGGCCCGGACCGACATTACGCGAGACTGGTTCTACCGACGTGCTTTGCACACAGGTGGCTGGCGGGTGTCAGTTTCTCCAACTTTAGTTGAGCCGAGTGTGACTACGCCCGGTCCTTGAGAAGGTTAAAACAACACTAACTTGATGAACTATCGTTGTGGTTTTGATGCGTAGGTAAGAACGGTTCTTGCTCAGCCCGTAGCAGCCACGTAAAACTTGCAACAACAAAGTAGAGTACGTCTAACTTGTTTTTGCAGGGCATGTTGTGATGTGATATGGTCAAGGCATGATGCTATATTTTATTGTATGAGATGATCATGTTTTATAACCGAGTTATCGGCAACTGGCAGGAGCCATATGGTTGTCGCTTTATTGTATGCAATGCAATCGCCCTGTAATTGCTTTACTTTATCACTAAGCGGTAGCGATAGTCGTAGAAGCAATAGTTGGCGAGACGACAACGATGCTACGATGGAGATCAAGGTGTCGCGCCGGTGACGATGGTGATCATGACGGTGCTTCGGAGATGGAGATCACAAGCACAAGATGATGATGGCCATATCATATCACTTATATTGATTGCATGTGATGTTTATCCTTTATGCATCTTATTTTGCTTTGATTGACGGTAGCATTATAAGATGATCTCTCACTAAATTTCAAGGTAAAAGTGTTCTCCCTGAGTATGCACCGTTGCCAAAGTTCATCGTGCCGAGACACCACGTGATGATCGGGTGTGATAAGCTCAACGTTCATCTACAACGGGTGCAAGCCAGTTTTGCACACGCAGAATATTCGGGTTAAACTTGACGAGCCTAGCATATGCAGATATGGCCTCGGAACACTGAGACCGAAAGGTCGAGCATGAATCATATACTAGATATGATCAACATAGTGATCTTCACCATTGAAAACTACTCCATTTCACGTGATGATCGGTTATGGTTTAGTTGGTTTGGATCACGTGATCACTTAGATGATTAGAGAGATGTCTATCTAAGTGGGAGTTCTTAAGTAATATGATTAATTGAACTTAAATTTATCATGAACTTAGTACGTGATAGTATTTTGCTTGTCTATGTTGTTGTAGATAGATGGCCCGTGCTGTTGTTCCGTTGAATTTTAATGCGTTCCTTGAGAAAGCAAAGTTGAAAGATGATGGTAGCAATTACACGGACTGGGTCTGTAAATTGAGGATTATCCTCATTGCTGCACAGAAGAATTACGTCCTGGAAGCACCGCTGGGTGCCAGGCCTGCTGCAGATGCAACTGACGACGTTAAGAACGTTTGGCAGAGCAAAGCTGATGACTACTCAATAGTTCAGTGTGCCATGCTTTACGTCTTAGAACCGGGACTTCAACGACGTTTTGAACGTCATGGAGCATATGAGATGTTTCAGGAGTTGAATATTTCAAGCAAATGCCCGGATTGAGAGATATGAAGTCTCCAATAAATTCTACAGCTGTAAGATGGAGGAGAATAGTTCTGTCAGTGAACATATACTCAAAATGTCTGGGTATAACAATCACTTGATTCAACTGGGAGTCAATCTTCCGGATGATAGTGTCATTGACAGATTTCTTCAATCACTGCCACCAAGCTACAAGAGCTTCGTGATGAACTATAATATGCAAGGGATGGATAAGACAATTCCCGAGCTCTTCGCAATGCTAAAGGTTGCGGAGGTAGAAATCAAGAAGGAGCATCAAGTGTTGATGGTCAACAAGACCACCAGTTTCAGGAAAAAGGGCAAAGGGAAGAAGAAGGGGAACTTCAAGAAGAACAGCAAACAAGTTGCTGCTCAAGAGAAGAAACCCAAGTCTGGACCTAAGCCTGAGACTGAGTGCTTCTACTGCAAGCAGACTGGTCACTGGAAGCGCAACTGCCCCAAGTATTTGGAGGATAAGAAGGATGGCAAGGTGAACAAAGGTATATATGATATACATGTTATTGATGTGTACCTTAATAGAGCTCGCAGTAGCACCTGGGTATTTGATACTGGTTCTATTGCTAATATTTGCAACTCGAAACAGGGACTACGGATTAAGCGAAGACTGGCTAAGGACGAGGTTATGATGCGCGTGGGAAATGGTTCCAAAGTCGATGTGATCGCCGTCGGCATGCTACCTCTACATCTACCTTCGGGATTAGTTTTAGACCTAAATAATTGTTATTTGGTGCCAGTGTTGAGCATGAACATTATATCTGGATCTTGTTTGATGCGAGACGGTTATTCATTTAAATCTGAGAATAATGGTTGTTCTATTTATATGAGAAATATCTTTTATGGTCATGCACCCTTGAAGAGTGGTCTATTTGTGTTAAATCTCGATACTAGTGACACACATATTCATAATGTTGAAGCCAAAAGATGCAGAGTTGATAATGATAGTGCAACTTATTTGTGGCACTGCCGTTTGGGTCATATTGGTGTAAAGCGCATGAAGAAACTCCATACTGATGGACTTTTTGAATCACTTGATTATGAATCACTTGGTACTTGCGAACCATGCCTCATGGGCAAGATGACTAAAATGCCGTTCTCCGGAACAATGGAGCGAGCAACAGATCTGCTGGAATCATACATACTGATGTATGTGGTCCGATGAATATTGAGGCTCGCGACGGGTATCGTTATTTTCTCACCTTCACAGATGATTTGAGCAGATATGGGTATATCTACTTATTGAAACATAAGTCTGAAACATTTGAAAAGTTCAAAGAATTTCAGAGTGAAGTGGAAAATCATCGTAAAAAGAAAATAAAGTTTCTACGATCTGATCGTGGAGGAGAATATTTGAGTTACGAGTTTGGTCTACATTTGAAACAATGCGGAATAGTTTCGCAACTCACGCCACCTGTTACACCACAACATAATGGTGTGTCCGAACGTCGCAATCGTACTTTTACTAGATATGGTACGATCTATGATGTCTCTTACTGATTTACCACTATCGTTTTGGGGTTATGCTTTAGAGACGGCTGCATTCATGTTAAATAGGGCACCATCGAAATCCGTTGAGACGACGCCTTATGAACTGTGGTTTGGTAAGAAACCAAAGTTGTCATTTCTTAAAGTTTGGGGCTGCGATGCTTATGTGAAAAAGCTTCAACCTGATAAGCTCGAACCCAAATCGGAGAAATGTGTCTTCATATGATACCCAAAGGAAACTGTTGGGTACACCTTCTATCACAGATCCGAAGGCAAGACATTCGTTGCTAAGAATGATCCTTTCTACAGAAGGAGTTTCTCTCGAAAGAAGTGAGTGGGAGGAAAGTAGAACTTGACGAGGTAACTGTACCTGCTCCCTTATTGGAAAGTAGTTCATCACAGAAACCGGTTCCTGCGACACCTACACCAATTAGTGAGGAAGCTAATGATATTGATCATGAAACTTCAGATCAAGTTACTACCGAACCTCGTAGGTCAACCAGAGTAAGATCCGCACCAGAGTGGTAAGGTAATCCTATTCTGGAGGTCATCTTACTTGACCAAGGCGAACCTACGAACTATGAAGAAGCGATGGTGAGCCCAGATTCCGCAAAATGGCTTGAGGCCATGAAATCTGAGATGGGATCCATGTATGAGAACAAAGTGTGGACTTTGGTTGACTTTCCCGATGATCGGCAAGCCATAGAGAATAAATGGATCTTCAAGAAGAAGACTGACGCTGATGGTAATGTTACTGTCTACAAAGCTCGACTTGTTGCAAAAGGTTTTCGACAAGTTCAAGGAGTTCACTACGATGAGACTTTCTCACCTGTAGCAATGCTTAAGTCTGTCCGAATCATGTTAGCAATAGCCGCATTTTATGATTATGAAATTTGGCAAAGGGATGTCAAAACTGCATTCCTGAATGGATTTCTGGAAGAAGAGTTGTATATGATGCAACCAGAAGGTTTTGTCGATCCAAAGGGAGCTAACAAAGTGTGCAAGCTCCAGCCATCCATTTATGGCTGGTGCAAGCCTCTCAGAGTTGGAATAAGCGTTTTGATAGTGTGATCAAAGCATATGGTTTTATACAGACTTTTGGAGAAGCCTGTATTTACAAGAAAGTGAGTGGGAGCTCTGTAGCATTTCTGATATTATATGTGGATGACATATTGCTGATTGGAAATGATATAGAATTTCTGGATAGCATAAAAGGATACTTGAATATGAGTTTTTCAATGAAAGACCTCGGTGAAGCTGCTTACATATTGGGCATCAAGATCTATAGAGATAGATCAAGACGCTTGATAGGACTTTCACAAAGCACATACCTTGACAAAGTTTTGAAGAAGTTCAAAATGGATCAAGCAAAGAAAGGGTTCTTGCCTGTGTTACAAGGTGTGAAGTTGAGTCAGACTCAATGCCCGACCACTGCAGAAGATAGAGAGAAAATGAAAGATGTTCCCTATGCTTCAGCCATAGGCTCTATCATGTATGCAATGCTGTGTACCAGACCTGATGTGTGTCTTGATATTAGCCTAGCAGGGAGGTACCAAAGTAATCCAGGAGTGGATCATTGGACAGCGGTCAAGAACATCCTGAAATACCTGAAAAGGACTAAGGATATGTTTCTCGTTTATGGAGGTGACAAAGAGCTAGACGTAAATGGTTACGTCGATGCAAGCTTTGAGACTGATCTGGATGATTCTAAATCGCAAACCGGATACGTGTTTACATTGAATGGGGGAGCTGTCAGTTGGTCCAGTTCTAAACAAAGCGTCGTGGCGGGATCTACGTGTGAAGCGGAGTACATAGCTGCTTCGGAAGCAGCAAATGAAGGAGTCTAGATGAAGGAGTTCATATCCGATCTAGGTGTCATACCTAGTGCATCGGGACCAATGAAAATCTTTTGTGACAATACTGGTGCAATTGCCTTGGCAAAGGAATCCAGATTTCACAAGAGAACCAAGCACATCAAGAGACGCTTCAATTCCATCCGGGATCAAGTCCAGGTGGGAGACATAGAGATTTGCAAGATACATACTGATCTGAATATTGCAGACCCGTTAACTAAGCCTCTTCCACGAGCAAAACATGATCAACACCAAAACTCCATGGGTGTTAAAATCATTACTGTGTAATCTGGATTATTGACTCTAGTGCAAGTGGGAGACTGAAGGAAATATGCCCTAGAGGCAATAACAAAGTTATTATTTATTTCCTCATATCATGATAAATGTTTGTTATTCATGCTAGAATTGTATTAACCGGAAACATAATACATGTGTGAATACATAGACAAACATAGTGTCACTAGTATGCCTCTACTTGACTAGCTCATTAATCAAAGATGGTTAAGTTTCCTAACCATAGACACGAGTTGTCATTTGATTAATGGGGTCACATCATTAGGAGAATGATGTGATTGACTTGACCCATTCCATTAGCTTAGCACTTGATCGTTTAGTATGTTGCTATTGCTTTCTTCATGACTTATACATGTTCCTACGACTATGAGATTATGCAACTCCCATTTACCGGAGGAACACTTTGTGTGCTACCAAACGTCACAATGTAACTGGGTGATTATAAAGGTGCTCTACAGGTGTCTCCGAAGGTACTTGTTGAGTTGGCGTATTTCGAGATTAGGATTTGTCACTCCGATTGTTGGAGAGGTATCTCTGGGCCCTCTCGGTAATGCACATCACTATAATCCTTGCAAGCAATGTGACTAATGAGTTAGTTGCGAGACGATACATTACGTAACGAGTAAAGAGACTTGCCGGTAACGAGATTGAACTAGGTATTGCCATACCGATGATCGAATCTCGGGCAAGTAACATACCGATGACAAAGGGAACAACGTATGTTGTTATGCGGTTTGACCGATAAAGATCTTCGTAGAATATGTGGGAACCAATATGAGCATCCAGGTTCCGCTATTGGTTATTGACCGGAGACGTGTCTCGGTCATGTCTACATAGTTCTCGAACCCGTAGGGTCCGCATGCTTAAAGTTCGGTGACGATCGGTATTATGAGTTTTTGTGTTTTGATGTACCGAAGGTAGTTCCGAGTCCCAGATATGATCACGGACATGACGAGGAGTCTCGAAATGGTCGAGACGTAAAGATCGATATATTGGACGACTATGTTCGGACACCGGAAGTGTTTCGGGAGGTTTCAGACATTTACCGAAGTACCGGGGGGTTACCGGAACCCCCCGGGGAGTATATTGGGCCTAATGGGCCTTAGTGGGAGAAGAGGAGGGGCGGCCAGGGCAGCCGCGCGCCCCCTCCCCCTCTAGTCCGAATTGGACAAGGAGGGGGGGCGGCGCCCCCCTTTTTCCTTCTCCTCCCCTCTCCCTTCCTTCCCTTCTCCTACTCCTACCAGGAAAGGAGGAGTCCTACTCCCGGTGGGACTAGGACTCCCCCCTTGGCGCGCCCTCCTTGGCCGGCCGCCTCTCCCCCTTGCTCCTTTATATACGAGGGTAGGGGGGCACCTCTAGACACAAGTTGATATGTTGATCTCTCCTAGCCGTGTGCGGTGCCCCCCTCCACCATATTCCACTTCGTTCATATCGTAGCAATGCTTAGGCGAAGCCCTGCGTCGGTAGCAACATCATCACCGTCATCACGCCGTCGTGCTGACGGAACTCTCCCGTGAAGCTCTGCTGGATCGGAGTTCGCGGGACGTCATCGAGCTGAACGTGTGCCGAACTCGGAGGTGCCGAACGTTCGGTACTTGGATCGATCGGATCGTGAAGACGTATGACTACATCAACCGCGTTGTGCTAACGCTTCCGATTTCGGTCTACGAGGGTACGTGGACAACACTCTCCCCTCTCGTTGCTATGCATCACGATGATCTTGCGTGTGCGTAGGAATTTTTTTGAAATTACTACGTTCCCCAACACCTTGAGCCTAAGAGTTCCGACGCCCTCAACGACATTGGAACCAAGGCTCGGGAAGTGCCTCCATGGTGGCATGCAGATCTTTGTGAAGACCAAGGACATACAAGACTAGATGAGAATAAGAAGGCGTAGATCCTCGGCGAGATCCTTGCCGAGGATACCCACGGGACCCCCCGCAAGACCCTTGCCGGGGACGCCCACGACGCCGCGGCAAGACCCTTGGCGGAGACATCCGTGGGGCCACAACCAGGCCCACACCTGCCTCGACTCCACCGCCTTTCCCACACAGCCGCCAGCCCACCAACTAGGCGAGCACCTGCGTGGCGACGTGCGGCCTCTAGGCCAACTCAGCAAGCACCTGCGTGGTGGCATGCAGATCTTCGTGAAAACTCTGCCACCGCACCAACTCAGCAGCCAGCTAGCCAGCATGGCACTACACGCCTCATTAGCTTGGACGCGCGTCGAAGCCAGGCGAGGCGGCGACAGCTGGGACGAGCTTCCTTGCCGTCCCCGATAAAGCAAGAAGGGCACGTCAGCAGTGCATTAAATGCATTTGTCCTACGGTGCCAGGAGATAGATTCGATTACTGTACAACTTTCCACCTCCCGTGTGCCACTGTGGCAGCCCCTTTGGACTATAAAAGGAGGCCCGTGGCGTACTGAGATAGGATTCAGACTTTTTGGACCCTGCACGCTTTGTATCTAGTCCAAGAACACCAGATAAACATAAACCAGCAGGAGTAGGGTATTACGCATCACTTGCGGCCCGAACCTGGATAATCCCCCTGCGTTGATCTTTCAAACCCGCTCTTTCCACAGCTTCGCGCCCGCCAACCGTTGCAAAAAGGGATTCCCCGGGATCCCGTAGGTGTCGTTTCCCCCGACAAAGTCTCATCGCACTCAACCCCTTGAACTTGTTGAAAACCTTTTGCGACAAGTCGAGCTTTGTAGACAGTAATATTACCATCAACGTCTGTCTTCCTCTTGAAGATCTATTTATTCTCTTTGGCTTGCCAATCATCTGGCAAGTCCACCAAAGTCCACATTTTGTTCTCATACATCAATCCTATCTCAGATTTCATGGCCTCAAGCCATCTGTCGGAATCTGGGCTCATCATAGCTTCTTCATAGTTCGTAGGTTCGCCATGGTCTAATAACACGACTTCCAGGACATGATTACCATACCACTCTGGTGCGGAATGTGCTCTGTTCGACCTACGAAGTCCAGTAGTAACTTGATCCGAAGTTTTATGATCATCATCATTAGCTTCCTCTCTAGTTGGTGTAGGCATCATGGGAATGGATTTCTCTGATGTGTTACTCTCCAATTCGAGAGAATGTACAACTACCTCATCAAGTTCTAATTTCCTCCCACTCACTTCTTTCGAGAGAAACTCCTTCTCTAAAAAGGTTCCATTCTTGGCAACAAATACCTTGCCTTGGTATCTGTGGTAGAAGGTGTACCCAATTGTTTCCTTAGGGTATCCTATGAAGACGCACTTCTCCGATTTGGGTTCGAGCTTATTAGGCTGAAGCCTTTTGACATAAGCGTCATGATACGTCCATTTTGCATCATGCTTTTATATTGATATATATTGCATTATGGGCTGTTATTACACATTATATCACAATACTTATGCCTTTTCTCTCTCTTATTTTATAAGGTTTACATGAAGAGGGAGAATGCCGCCAGCTGGAATTCTGGACTGGAAAAGGAGCAAAAAATTAGAGACCTATTCTGCACAACTCCAAAAGTCCTAAAACTTCACGGATAATTATTTTGGAATATATAAAAAATATTGGGCGAAGAAAGCACCAGACGGGGGCCACCAGCCATCCACAAGGGTGGGGGGCGCGCCCTACCCCCTGGGTGCGCCCCCTGCCTTGTGGGCCACCTGGCAGGCCCCTGATGCCTGTCTTCTGCTATAAGGTGTGTTTTGACCAGGAAAAAAATCAAGAGAAAGCTTTCGGGACGAAGCGCCGCCATCTCGAGGCGGAACTTGGGCAGAACCAATCTAGGGCTCCGGCGGAGCTGTTCTGCCGGGGAAACTTCCCTCCGGGAGGGGGAAATTGAAGCCATCATCATCACCAACGATCCTCTCATCAAGAGGGGGTCAATCTCCATCAACATCTTCACCAGCACCATCTCCTCTCAAACCCTAGTTCATCTCTTGTATCCGATCTTTGTCTCAAAACCTCAGATTGGTACCTGTGGGTTGCTAGTAGTGTTGATTACTCCTTGTAGTTGATGCTAGTTTGTTTATTCGGTGGAAGATCATATGTTCAGATCCTTAATGCTAATTAATAATCCTCTAATTATGAACATGAATATGCTTTGTGAGTAGTTACGTTTGTTCCTGAGGACATGGGAGAAGTCTTGTTATAAGTAATCATGTGAATTTGGTATTCGTTCAATACTTTGATGAGATGTATGTTGTCTCTCCTCTAGTGGTGTTATGTGAATGTCGACTACATGACACTTCACCATGATTTGGACCTAGGGGAAGGCATTGAGAAGTAATAAGTATATTATGGGTTGCTAGAGTGACAGAAGCTTAAACCCTAGTTTATGTGCTGTTTCGTAAGGGGCTGATTTGGATCCATATGTTTCATGCCATGGTTAGATTTATCTTAATTCTTATTTTGTAGTTGTGGATGCTTGCGAGAGGGGTTAATCATAAGTGGGATGCTTGTCCAAGGAGGTCAGCACCCAAGCACCGGTCCACCCACATATCAAATTATCAAAGTAACGAACGCGAATCATATGAGCATGATGAAAACTAGCTTGACAGTAATTCCCATGTGTCCTCGGGAGCGCTTTGCATTATATAAGAGTTCGTCCAGGCTTGTCCTTTGCTACAAAAGGGATTGGGCCACCTTGCTGCACCTTATTTACTTTTGTTACTTGTTACCCGTTACGAATTATCTTATCACATGACTATTTGTTACCGATAATTTCAGTGCTTGCAGAGAATACCTTGCTAAAAACCGCTTGTCATTTCCTTCTGCTCCTCGTTGGGTTCGACACTCTTAATTATCTAAAGGACTATGATAGATCCCCTATACTTATGGGCCATCAAGACTCCTTTCTGGCGCCGTTGCCGAGGAGTGAAGCACCTTTGGTAAGTGGAATTTGGTAAGGAAACATTTATATAGTGTGCTAAAATTTACTGTCACTTGTTACTATGGAAAATAATCCTTTGAGGGGCTTCTTCGGGGTATCTTCACCTCGACCGGTAGAGCAAAGAGTTGCTCCTCAACCTACTGGACCTACTGAAAATATTTATTATGAAATTCCTTCGGGTATGATAGAGAAATTGTTAGCTAATCCTTATGCAGGAGATGGAACATTACATCCTAATATGCACCTAATATATGTGGATGAAGTTTGTGGATTATTTAAGCTTGCAGGTTTACCCGAGGATGTTGTCAAGAAGAAGGTCTTCCCTTTATCTTTGAAGGGAAAGGCATTGACATGGTATAGGCTATGTGATGATATTTATTTATGGAACTACAACCAATTGAAATTGGAATTTCATCAAAAGTTTTATCCTATGCACCTGGTTCATCGTGATTGGAATTATATATATAATTTTTGGCCTCGTGAAGGAGAAAGTATCGCTCAAGCTTGGGGGTGGCTTAAGTCAATGTTATATTCATGCCCCAATCATGAGCTCTCAAGAGAAATTATTATTCAAAAATTTTATGCTCGACTTTCTCGTAATGATCAATCCATGCTCAATATTTCTTGTACTGGTTCTTTTATGAAGAAAGATATTGAACTCAAATGGGATTTATTGGAGAGAGTTAAACGCAACTCTGAAGATTGGGAGCTCGATGAAGGTAATGAGTCAGGTATAAACCTTAAGTTTGATTGTGTTAAATCTTTTATGGATACCGGTGCTTTTCATGAATTTAGCACTAAATATGGACTTGACTCTGAGATAGTAGCTTCTTTTTGTGAATCATTTTCTACTCATGTTGATCTCCCTAAGGAGAAGTGGTTTAAATATCATCCTCCCATTGAAGTGAAAGTAGTAGAACCTATTAAAGTTGAAGAAGAAACCATTATTATAATATTGATCCTATTGTTCCTACTGCTTATATTGAGAAACCACCTTTCCCTATTAGAATTAAGGAACATGCTAAAGCTTCAACTCTGGTCCGTAAGAGTTATACTAGAACACCTACACCCCCTGAACAAATTAAAGTTGAATCTAGTATTGCTATGGTTAAAGATTTATTGGTCGATAATATTGATGGGCATGTTATTTATTTCTGTGATGAAGCCGCTAGAATTGCTAAACCTAATATTAAAGATAAACATAGACCCGTTGTTGTCATGCTTGTTGTTTCTGTTAAAATTGGAGATCATTTCTATCATGGCTTATGTGATGTGGGTGCTAGTGTGAGTGCAATTCCTTGTACCTTATACCAAGAAATTATGAATGATATTGCACCTGCTGAGATAGAAGATATTGATGTTACTATTAAGCTTGCCAATAGAGATACTATATCACCAATTGGGATTGTTAGAGATATTGAAGTCTTGTGTGGGAAATTAAAATACCCTACTGATTTTCTTGTTCTTGGTTCCCCACAAGATGATTTTTGTCCCATTATATTTGGTAGACCTTTTTTGAACACTGTTAATGCTAAGATAGATTGCGAAAAGGATATTGTTACTATCAGTTTTGGGGATGTGTCTCATGATTTTAATTTCTCTAAGTTTCGTAGACAACCCCATGATAAAGGGTTGCCTAGTAAGGATGAAATTATTGGTCTTGCTTCTATTGCCGTGCCTCCTACTGATCCTTTAGAACAATATTTGCTAGACCATGAAAATGATATGTTTATAAATAAAAGGAAGGAATTAGATGAACTATTCTTTAATCAAGGACCTGTTTGAAACACAATTTGCCTGTTGAAATCCTTGGTGATCCTCCTCCACCCAAGGGTGATCACGTGTTTGAGCTTAAACAATTACCTGATACTTTGAAATAAGTGTGTCTTGATGAAAATAAGATATATCTTGTTATTATTAGTGCTAACTTTTTAGAGCATGAAGAAAAGAAATTATTGAAAACTCTGAAGAAGCACCGTGCCGCTATTGGATATACTCTTGATGATCTTAAGGGCATTAGTCCCACTCTATGTCAGCACAAAATTAATTTGGAGCCTGATGCTAAACCAGTTGTTGATCACCAACGACGGCTAAATCCTAAGATGAAAGAAGTGATAAGAAATGAAATACTAAAGCTTCTGGAGGTAGGTATAATTTATCCTATTGCTCATAGTAGATGGGTAAGTCCCGTTCATTGTGTCCCTAAGAAGGGAGGTATTACTTTTGTTCCTAATGATAAGAATGAATTGATTCCACAAAGAATTGTTACTGGTTATAGAATGGTAATTGATTTTCGCAAATTAAACAAAGCTACTAGAAAAGATCATTACCCTCTACCTTTTATTGATCAAATGCTAGAAAGACTATTCAAACATACACATTTTTCCTTTCTAGATGGTTATTCCGGTTTCTCTCAAATACCTGTGTCAAAAGATGATCAAGAAAAGACCACTTTTACTTGCCCTTTCGGTACGTTCGCTTATAGACGTATGCCTTTCGGTTTATGTAATGCACCTGCTACCTTTCAAAGATGTATGACTGCTATATTCTCTGATTTTTTTTGAAAATATTGTTGAGGTTTTCATGGATGATTTTCCAGTTTACAGAACTTCTTTTGATGATTGCTTAAGCAACCTTGATCGAGTTTTGCAGAGATGTGAAGAAACTAATATTGTCTTGAATTGGGAGAAGTGCCACTTTATGGTTAATGAAGGTATTGTCTTGGGGCATAAAATTTCAGAAAGAGGTATTGAAGTTGATAAAGCTAAAGTAGATGCTATTGAAAAGATGTTGTGTCCTAAAGATATCAAAGGTATAAGAAGTTTCCTTGGTCATGTTGGTTTCTATAGGAGGTTTATTAAAGACTTCTCTAAAATTTCTAGGCCTCTCACTAATCTCTTGCAAAAATACGTTCATTTTGTTTTTGATGATGATTGTGTAGAAGCATTTGAAATACTTAAGAAAGCCTTGATTTCTACACCTATTGTTCAGCCACCTGATTGGAATTTACCCTTTGAAATTATGTGTTATGCTAGTGATTATGCTGTTGGTGCTGTTCTAGGACAAAGAGTTGATAAGAAATTGAATGTTATTCATTATGCTAGTAAAACTCTAGGCAGTGCCCAGAGAAATTATGCTACTACTAAAAAAGAATTTTTAGCAGTTGTTTTTGCTTGTGATAAGTTCAGATCTTCTTTTTTGATTCCAAAGAAACTGTTCACACTGATCATGCTGCTATTAAATATCTTATGGAAAAGAAAGATGCTAAACCTAGACTTATTATATGGGTTCTCTTGTTGCAAGAATTTGATTTGCATATTATTGATAGAAAGGGAGCTGAGAACCCCATTGCAGACAACTTTTCTAGGTTAGAGAATGTTCTTGATGACCCACTGCCTATTGATGATAGCTTTCCTGATGAACAATTATCTGTCATAAATGCTTCTTGTAATAGTCCATGGTATGCTGATTATGCTAATTACATTGTTGCTAAATTTATACCACCTAGTTTCACATACCAGCAAAAGAAAAAGTTTTTGTATGATTTAAGACATTACTTTTGGGATGACCCACACCTTTATAAAGAAGGAGTAGATGGTGTTATTAGACGTTGTGTACCTGAGCATGAACAGGAACAGATCTGACGCAAGTGCCACTCCGAGTCCTACGGTGGACACCACGCTGGAGATAGAACTACACACAAGGTATTGCAATCTGGTTTTTATTGCCCTACTCTCTTCAAGGATGCTCGTAAGTTTGTCTTGTCTTGTGATGAATGCCAGAGAATTGTAAATATTAGTAGACGCCAGGAAATGCCTATGAATTATTCACTTGTTATTGAACCATTTGATGTTTGGGGCTTTGATTATATGGGAGCTTTTCCTTCCTCTAATGGGTATACACATATTTTAGTTGCTATTGATTATGTTACTAAGTGGGTAGAAGCTATTCCAACTAGTAGTGCTGATCATAACACTTCTATTAAGATGCTTAAAGAAGTTATTTTTCCGAGGTTTGGAGTCCCTAGATATTTAATGACTGATCGTGGTTCATATTTCATTCATGGTGCTTTCTGTAAAATGCTTGCTAAATATGATGGTAACCATAGAATTGCATCTCCATATCATCCCCAGTCTAGTGGTCAAGTAGAATTGAGCAATAGAGGGATTAAATTGATTTTGCAAAAGAGTGTTAATAGATCTAGAAAGAATTGGTCTAAGAAACTTGATGATGCATTATGGGCTTATAGAACTGCTTATAAAAACCCTATGGGTATGTCTCCGTATAAAATGGTTTATGGAAAAGCATGTCACTTACCTCTTGAATAAGAACATAAGGCATATTGAGCTATTAAAGAGCTCAATTATGATTTCAAACTTGCCGATGAAAAGAGGTTATTTGACATTAGCTCACTTGACGAATGGAGAACCCAAGCCTATGAGAATGCCAAGCTGTTTAAAGAAAAAGTTAAAAGATGGCATGACAAGAGGATACAAAAGCGTGAGTTTAATGTAGGTGATCATGTTTTGCTATACAACTCTCATTTAAGATTTTTTGCAGGAAAACTTCTCTCTAAATGGGAAGGCCCTTACATTATCGAGGAGGTCTATCGCTCCGGTGCCATCAAGATCAACAACGCCGAAAGCACAAATATGAAGGTGGTAAATGGTCAAAGAATCAAACATTATATCTCATGTAATCCTATAAATGTTGAGACCAATATAATTGACACCGTAACACCGGAGGAGTACATAAGGGACACTTTCCAGAATGTTTTAGACTCCGAAAAGGAATAGGTATGTGCTACGGTAAGTAAACCGACTCCAAAACTATTCTAATCGCATTTTTTCTCTGTTTTGGAATATTTAAAAAATTAGGAAAATCAAAATTAGTCCGAAAGATGCACGAGGAGACCACAAGGGTGCCTTCCGGACTCCATTTTCTTCCACAATACTTCTTTTGGTCGGTAAAAGTTCATATTATAATCTCCCGAAGGTTTTGACCACCGTACCATGACAATATCTCCTGTTTTTGTTTTGAGCTGTTTTTGTAGCAGATTTAGAGCAAGATGTCTTCGCAAGAGTCGGTCGGGGAGAGAGTCGTGTATCTCACCCGACGCCGGGCCCAAGAGCATACATCGAAGCTAACGACTTCGGGAAATCAACGGAGGAAGAGATGGAGGCTGACTTGAAAAGTGTAGCGACCCGACCTCAGACGGTTAAGCCTCTGTGTATCCGTGCCATCCCTGGATCAGTATGCTGGCACACATAGTACATCACTGTATATATCAAAGTGCAATCACATGTATAAATAATGTGAAACTGGTATATACCTCATAATACTCAGCGGAAACAATTAAACGGGTGTGGAGTCCCATCAACGCCATTAGCAAGTTGAGTGCAGACTGTAACCCTGTATCGTAACTCTTACTTGTCGAAGAAAATCCTGCAACATGATATGTTGCAGCCATGTAGGTTAGTACATTGAATGTACCGGCAAGATCATAATAAGAGAAAACAAATGATAAACTATTCTATATGCAATATGGCTTTGTGGCTCTGTGTCTGAGTTTTGTTTTGCATAAAAGCTGGTTTTATTTTGCCCACAACAAAGGAATATCAGGAGTCTGTACTACAGAGTTCTCTATCATGACATGGTTCCGCCAACCGATGTCTCATAGCCCAAATCATCATAAGTTGCCCACTATTAAATTATCAATCCGGTGTTGAGAGTTCCGAGATAGATCCAAGTCCAGAGGCTCAAATTGTCCGTAACCGGGGACACGGCTAATCGATTAGGTTTTAACCCTCTGTAGAGGTTTGTACACTTTACCCGCAAGATTCGATCCCTCTTTGTACGTTCTCGCGCTTCAGGGTGTTTGAGAACAAGACGACCGAAACATGGTATTCCGAAGAGTTCCCCTGACCACTGTCCGGTGCTCATCCAATCCTACGGTAGTTCTACATCTGCTAGCACCGTCCCAGCCAGGGTCACCACAAAGGTCAACCAAGCCAGAGCCCATAGTGACTTGCGGTTGCACAGGTAAGCTTCCGGGCATGAAGTAGTCTTCCGTCCCCTTGAGCCTGGGTGGAGCTTTCTGCATGATATCACGACGCTTCTCCGGAATCACTGAGTACTGGACGCACCAATGTACCCTTCTTAGCCATTCTCCACCCAGAGGTATATTGAATTCTTGTCTTGAGTCTTGAAGTCTTGGCCTTGAAGATGTAGTCCTTGCAGATGCCATCATGGAGTTGTTGTCATTGACGTAGAGTTCTTACCTCATGCATTCTACTCAACTACAAGAAGTCAATAACACTACTGGAGGGATCATGAATGGTGACACTAAATGCAATAAAACATAGGTATGAATAACATGGTCAAAGTGAACTTGCCTGGTATTACTTGATGAAGATAATAACGCTCTCAGAATAATGACTTGGTAGAACTATTCGACACTCCGTTGAAAATCTATATTTAACACACATAGCATTTATATAAGCAAACATCCTAGCACTCAAAATAATAATCAAAACAACAAAGAAACTCAATAATAAAGCTCAAACAAATTCAAAAGAACCCTCGAATAAAACTACAAAGAAAACTACTAGGGAAATTCCAAGACTTTACTACAAACAACTAATACAGTTTTACCCTAAGTAAAACTTAATAGCAATTAAAACACTAAACTAATTAAAATAAAAGAAATATAGTGTTTATTAAAATAACGGAAGGTATTTTTCATAAACTTTTACTAGCAAAAAGAAACACATAAAAATACTATTTTAAAACTCTAGTTATGAATAAAATAAAACAAGAAAAGGAAATAAACAATATATTTTTCTATAAATAAAAGTTCACCATCTATAACTATAGAAACTAATCAGAAATAAAATAAAACAGAGGTGGAAATAATTTTTAAAGTAATTAAAACAACAGAAACAGCAGCTAGTTAAAATAAACTAAAACATGATTGTTTCTTGATAAACTAACTTTAATAAAATCTATAAATGCCCAAATTAATCCTACTGCTAGGCAAGGTCAAAACAAAGCAGTAACAAAAAGAATCACTAAAAATAATTAATCCTAGCTCACTTTATAGAAGAAATACTAATCTGACTAAAACTTAAATAACACAATTTTTAAAACTACAAGCATGGCCGAAATTATTTTATGCAGAAACTAGAGGAAATTTTCAAACTAGGAAAAAAGAGTCAACTAAAAATATTACTTATTCTAGGGGAAATCGAATTTACAAAATTAGAACTTTTCTGTTTATAAAACAAACACGAAAATAAATAAATAAATAACAATGACGCTGTTGGGCCTGAGGGTGCTGTCTGAAACTAAACAACGCTCGGTCGTTAACTATCATCTGCGTACAGTGTATAACCACAAGAAACCGATGAACCGGTTTAGATCTAAACCTAAAAAACCGTGCACTAAAACCAATCTAAAAAATGCTTACTAAACCGATCTAATCTACATAACGGTTCGATCTAAAAGAAAAAAATGCAAAGGGAAGTGCTCGCCCGTGCTTACATAGGAGGAACTGCGTGGCAGGGAAGAAGAGGCCGGTGGGCGGCGGGGCTCCGGTCATCGTCGGCGGCGGCGAGGATGTCCAGGCGATGCAGGAGGTCGAGGGCGTTCGATTTTCTATGGATGGTGAGGCGAGGGGATGTCGCGGTCGAGCGTAGTGTCGAGGTGAACTCCGGCGGAGTTGGGAGCTCGAGGCGGTGGCTCTGGTGCTTCCTGGAAAACATAGAGATGTCAGCAAGGTGCGGGAATGAGAGGGGGTTCGGATGACAAGGGTTGGAGGCAGGGGTGGCTCAACGGTGGCTGGGCGTGGCGGTGAACGGCGGCGGCGACTGTGAGATCGGTTTGGAGATGGCGGCGGACGTGGGAGATTTTTGCGAGGGTTTCTGAATGGGATCGCGGGAGGAGGGGTAGGGGTATATATAGGAAGTTTTCCTTAGGGAGGAGGTAGGCCATGGGCTAGGGTTTGGCGATCGTGTGCGGGGTAGTGGCGTCGTGCGCGTGCTGAGCTCCTCTGTTTCGTGTAGAGGAAGATGAAGACGAGGTGGACCCAGCGATCAAAGGAAAAAAACAGAAAAGAGAAAAAAATGAGGGGGAGAGGATTACGGAGAGAGAGAACAAGGGAAAGGGGAGGCGGCGGCTCCTGGGAGCTGGGAGCGCTCCCTAGGGCAGCTCTCATTCGAGCCTGGGCGCTGACGCTGGCTTGGCTCGGCCTGCTGGGCCGGCTGGCCTGGTGGTTTTTTTTTCAACAGCGTGAGAAAAAAAAACAAATAGACCGAATAAAAAAATCATATAGGCATATTTTATATCAAAATTTTCAGAAAAAGAAATCCTAAATCATGAACATATTTTCGTGTACAAATAAACTACACAAAAATTAAAACAAAGCAAACAATGCTATTGTTGCATTTTAAAATCAAATAAAAATATGTTAAAATACCAAAATAATTTCAAATTAATTTCTCTCCATTTTTCTATTGTAGGGAATCATTTTACCCTATTTTCCATATAGTTTATTTTTGCAGAAAAATAATTTGACTAAAAACCTAATAACTCAAAATTGAAAGTGGGTTTCAAAACACTTCCAAATGACTTTCAATTTGATTTCTTTTTTTAACTTCCAACTCATATTTCACATAATTTGAAGAAGTCATTTTATTTTTTCTCATGAAAATCATTGAGTTGCATAAAGCTTCTGAATTTGAAATATTTCCAAATGGAATTCAAATCTTTTCAAAACCCTTTTCATTTATTTAAATGGAAGAAGTCATATCATCTTCACTCTAGGGTTTTGTGATGAAATGAATTTGAATTCATGGAGATCAAAATGCAAGGATGAAAGTTTGGGAATGTCATTTCATTCCCTCTCATTCAACTTTAAAAAAGTTTCAAATTCCACTCAATTTCACAGAAGCAACCACACCACAATCAAACAAACAATCAAAACTATTTATTTAATATAACATTCCAAAATTTAGAATTTTGGGATGTTACAAACCTACCACACTTAAAATGAATCTCGTCCTCGAGATTCGAAGAGGCTAGCAAGAAAAAAGTTAGGTTTTGGGGGTCCTCCAGCAAATTCATTAATCGGAAACCTCTAGTGTGCTACCACACTTAAAATTAGGGTTATGGTTCCGACCAAGACTCATATACTCCATTGCTTTGGTTTGACGGTGTCGGTCTTCACAGAGCTTCGGGATAAATCCTACTCTGGGGCTGTTCCGGTAGAGGCATAACCTTTTCCTGAATACCCTGTGTCCTTTCATCATGGTAAGGTTCTTCCGAGACTGGGTCTTCTGAGCTGACAGGTCTGTCGCCAATACTAAACAACTATCAAAAATCTCATGGTGGTCAACACTTCATGGTTTCTCCTGCAGGAAAATGGTCTGGGTTAAATCTCACCGTATATCCTATGATTGGCAACGGGTTCCTGGTACATGGATCAATCATCCTACCATTCTAAGGTTTTTGGCTTATCGCGTCAACACTCTTCTAAGGTTTTCAAGGCTCTCTGATTCTCCATCAACATATGATAGTTCATGGTAGAAGTCTCCGGTATGGGGGTCAATCCATCCCGTACTTGAACCATTACTACATATGCAGACATCAAATCACGTATTCTAACACTTGGGCATACTCAGAAGCATTGCAGAATTTCTCTTGTCGACGAACTTAGTTCGGATTCCATCTGCAAGCTGAACAAAACATCTATCATCACTTCACAACTCTCAGGTTTTCGTATCCTCCTAAGAAACGTCTTATGATTAAATCAGAGTTTTCTTCCAAAATATCTTCCTTCAGCAAGAGTGTGCTTGCTTCTTATTAACTCCCGGGCCTGTGGGTTATGGGCCCACTTCAATGCGGGTACAACTTTTATTCATCCTGGGAGTTATAATTTTTTCCATATTCCAACTTTACACCTCCTTTAAATCCAACGGTACCCCATTCCTTCCTAGCCTTGGGGTAACCTTCATATTAAAATAAGACTTAAACATATTTTGTCCAAACTCCACTTTGCGGAATACATTTTCCCTTCCATAAATCAGGTGTTCTCATAGGATACTGCCACCCTTAAAGTGAAATGCACAATTTTATCCATAGACCATATTTCTCATATCCTCGAAAATGGTCAAAATCTTTGTTCATAGAGTAACAACTCAAAAAAAATCCACGTATGAAATCATGACACATTAACTTTATTGATTTCATGAATTCATTACAATATCCGAGACTTATATTACATGAATTCAACTCCATACGTGGGAGGTGGGCACCCCAAAGGCACACCAAAGGCACAATGGCTAAGAGAAACTTTGGTGTGCCTTTGGGGTGCCCCCTCCCACGTATATAAAGGAGGGGGGAGGAGGAGGCCGGCCAGGGTGTGGCGTGCCAAGGGGGGGAGTCCTACTTGGACTCCCGGTCCAAGTAGGATTCGCCCCCCTTCCTATTCCCACAAGGAGAAGGGGGGAAAGAGGAGGAGGAGAGAAGGAAAGGGGGGCCGCCCCCAACCCTAGTCCAATTCGGATTGGGCTAGCGTGGCGTGCGCCTCCACCTGGCCGTCGCCTCCTCTCTTACACTAGGGCCCATGAAGGCCCATTAACCCCCCCCCCCCCGGGGGGGGGGGGGTACCGGTAACCCCCGGTACTCCGGTAAATGCCTGAACCTATCCGAAACCATTCCGGTGTCCAAACATAACCTTCCAATATATCAATCTTTATGTCTCGACCATTTCGAGACTCCTTGTCATGTCCGTGATCTCATCCGGGACTCCGAACAAACTTCAGTACATCAAATCACATAACTCGTAATACAAATCGTCATCGAGCGTTAAGCGTGCGGACCCTACGGGTTCGAGAACTATGTAGACATGACCGAGACACATCTCCGGTCAATAACCAATAGCGGAACCTGGATGCTCATATTGGTTCCTACATATTCTACGAAGATCTTTATTGGTCAAACCACATAACAACATACGGTGTTCCTTTTGTCATCGGTATGTTACTTGCCCGAGATTCGATTGTCGGCATCATCATACCGAGTTCAATCTCATTACCGGGAAGTCCTTTACTCGTTCCGTAATGCATCAATCCATAACTAACTCATTAGTCACATTGCTTGCAAGGCTTATAGTGACGTGCATTACCGAGAGGGCCCAGGGATACCTCTTCGAAACACAGAGTGACAAATCCTAATCTTGATCTATGCCAACTCAACAAACACCATCGGAGACACCTGTAGAGCATCTTTATAATCACCCAGTTACGTTGTGATGTTTGATAGCACACTAAGTGTTCCTCCGGTATTCGGGAGTTGCATAATTTCATAGTCATAGGAACATGTATAAGTCATGAAGAAAGCAATAGCAATAAACTAAACGATCATAGTGCTAAGCTAACGGATGGGTCTTGTCCATCACATCATTCTCTAATGATGTGATCCTTTCATCAAATGACAACACATGCCTATGGCTAGGAAACTTAACCATCTTTGATTAACGAGCTAGTCAAGTAGAGGCATACTAGGGACACTCTATTTGTCTATGTATTCACACATGTACTAAGTTTCCGGTTAATACAATTCTAGCATGAATAATAAACATTTATCATGATATAAGGAAATATAAATAACAACTTTATTATTGCCTCTAGGGCATATTTCCTTCAGTCTCCCACTTGCACTAGAGTCAATAATCTAGATTACACAGTAATGATTCTAGCACCCATGGAGTCTTGGGGCTGATCATGTTTTGCTTGTGAGAGAGGCTTAGTCAAAGGGTGAGGGAGTCCTGGATTAGGGGGTCCTCGGACAGCCGGACTATATCCTTTGGTCGGACTGATGGACTATGAAGATACAAGATTGAAGACTTCGTCCCGTGTCCGGACGGGACTCTCCTTGGCGTGGAAGGCAAGCTTGGCGATATGGATATGTAGATCTCCTCCCTTGTAACCGACTCTATGTAACCCTAGCCCCCTCCGGTGTCTATATAAACCGGAGGGTTTAGTCCGTAGGACAACAATAATCATACCATAGGCTAGCTTCTAGGGTTTAGCCTCTACGATCTCGTGGTAGATCAACTATTGTAATACTCATATCATCAAGATAAATCAAGCAGGAAGTAGGGTATTACCTCCATCGAGAGGGCCCGAACCTGGGTAAACATTGTGTCCCCCGCCTCCTGTTACCATCCGCCTTAGACGCACAGTTCGGGACCCCCTACCCGAGATCCGCCGGTTTTGACACCGACATTGGTGCTTTCATTGAGAGTTCCACTGTGCCGTCACCATAAGGCTTGATGGCTCCTTCGATCATCGGACAACTCGATGGCAACGATGCGATCCAGGGTTAGGTTTTCCTTCCCGGACAGATCTTCGTATTCGGCGGCTTCGTACTACGGGCTAACTCGCTTGGCCATCTGGAGCAGATCGATAGCTACGCCCCTGGCCATCAGGTCAGGTTTGGAAACTTGAACTATACTGCCGACATCCGCGGAGACTTGATCTTCAACGGATTCGTGCCCATGTCAGGTGCACCACACAATCACGACAAGCATGATTTAGCTCTGCCGTCGGACTGTGTTCGGGAGATCACGCCTGCAACTACTCCGGCCCTCAATCCAGAACAAATTGCGCCATCTGTGGACGGGTCGATGGACCCCGCCACGGAGGCCACACACTCAGCGGCGATTGCGCCGAATACTGACTTCACCTCCCACGAGACCCGTGTTGCCGAATCATTGGATTCATCCCCGGCCACGGACTCCGAGCCGCTTGTGTCCATGCCTATCGAATCTGATTGGGCGCCGATCATGGAGTTTACCTCCGCGGATATCTTTCAGCACTCGCCTTTCGGTGATGTGCTAAATTCATTAAGGTCCCTCTCCTTGTCAGGAGAACCTTGGCCGAACTATGTCCGGCTAGAATGGGATGCGGACGACGAAGAAATTCGCTCCCCACCCACCACCCACTTAGTAGCCACTGTCGACGATTTAACCGACATGCTCGATTTCGACTCCGAAGACATCGACGACATGGACGATGATGCAGGAGAGGAACAGGAACCATCGCCCACAGGGCGCTGGACAGCCACTTCATCACATGACATATACATGGTGGACACACCCAAAGAAAACAATGACGAGGAACGGAAGGATGCAGCGAAGGATAGCTCCCTCGAGAAGCAAACAAAGCGTCGGCGTAGGCGCCGCTCTAAATCCCGCCTCGGCAAAAACAGCGATAACAGTGCAAGAGAAAATAACACCCCAGTCGACTCCAGAGGAAACGAGGACCACATTGACCCAGCAGCAGAGCAGGATGAACCAGCAAACGGCGAACATAGTACGGATCCGCTGTCCAAACACGGCGACGCCGAGGATAAAGCTCATCAACCTCCTTCCGGAGAGGAAAACAGTCCGGACGAAGATGCACACATCATCCCGGAAAGGCACTTGGAACAAGAGAACCTCCGCAGAAGGCTTATTGCCACCGCGAGGAGTCTGAAGAAGCAGAAGCAAAGGCTTAAGGCCGCGCAGAATATGCTCAACAGTAGATGGAACAAAGTGCTCGACAACGAAGATAAGTATGGTGGTAGTTACCACACAAAGAGCTATCCAAAGCAAAAACTGTTGCCTGAATTTGATGATGAGGCCTTAGAGCCCACACAGCCAAAAAATAAAACGGTCGACCGGTCGGATCAACCACCTTGTGGCCGCGATAGAGCGGCTAACAAGGCCGCACATAAGTCAGCACACGCTTCACGTGAGGACTTGCATCAGAAGACCGGCGCAACCAGATCCATCTACGGATCAAGGAAACACGCTCCAGCGCACAAACAAAACCGAACACTACAACCGTCAGAACGCCACGACACATCCAAATACAGGGGTGCCGCACACCCCCTATGTTTCACCGATGAGGTGCTGGACCACGAATTTCCAGAAGGATTCAAACCCATGAACATAGAGGCGTACGACGGAACCACAGACCCTGGGGTCTGGATTGAGGACTTTATCCTCCATATCCATATGGCTCGTGGAGACGATCTCCACGCCATCAAGTACTTGCCCCTCAAGCTGAAAGGACCAGCTGGGCACTGGCTGAAGAGCCTCCCTGAAAACTCAATTGGAAGCTGGGAGGAGCTTGAGGATGCCTTTAGGGCTAACTTTCAAGGGACCTATGTCCGACCTCCGGATGCAGACGATTTAAGTCACATAATTCAATAGCCCGGAGAGTCATCCCGAAAGCTTTGGAACAGATTTCTCACTAAGAAGAACCAAATCGTCGACTGCCCGGACCCCCAAGCCTTAGCAGCTTTCAAACACAGCGTCCGAGACGAATGGCTCGACAGACATCTCGGCCAAGAAAAACCGAGAACAATGGCAGCTCTGACAAGCCTAATGACCCGCTTTTGCGCGGGCGAAGATAGCTGGCTAGCCCGTAGTAGCACCAGCGACCCAGGCACATCCGAAGTCAGGGACGACAATGGAAAACCACGATGCAGTAAGAGCAAGCGTCGAAATAACGAAGACAACCCAGACAACACGACGGTAAACGCCGGATTCAGGGGCTCTCGACCGGGTCAGCGGAAAAAGCCTTTCAAAGGCAACAGAGATGGACCGTCAAGCCTAAACAAGATTCTAGACAAATTATGTCAGATTCATGGCACCCCCGATAAACCCGCAAATCACACCCATAGAGAATGCTGGGTCTTCAAGCAGGCCGGTAAGCTAAACGCCGAACACAAGGGGAGGGAGACACCATGTGAAGACGAGGACGAGCCTCGACATCAAAGCACTGGGGGACAGAAAAAATTCCCACCAGAGGTCAAAACAGTGAACATGATTCACGTGACGAAGAGGAGAAGCAAACATGCACTCCGAGACACACGTGCCGTAGAGCCCGTCACCCCTAATTTCAACCCCTGGTCGGCCTGCCCGATCAGTTTTGATCGCAGCGATCACCTGACAAGTATCCGGCACGGAGGATTGGCTGCCTTGATGTTAGACCCAACAATAAACGGATACCATCTCACACGAGTCCTTATGGACGGCGGCAGTAGTCTTAATCTGATATATCAGGACACGGTCCGCAAAATGGGGATAGACCCGACAAGAATCAGCCACAGTAATACTACCTTTAAGGGAGTAATACCAGGCCCAGAGGCCCGCTGCACGGGCTCTCTAGTACTAGAGGTTGTATTCGGTTCCCCCGACAACTTCCGAAGCAAAAAGTTAATCTTCGACATCGCTCCATTCCGAAGTGGCTATCAAGCACTACTCGGAAGAGCAGCTTTTGCTCGTTTTAATGCAGTACCGCATTACGCTTCCCTTAAGCTTAAGATGCCCGGTCCACGTGGCATCATCACAATTAGCGGAAATATCGAGCGTTCCTTATGCGCAGAAGAACGTGTGGCGGCTTTAGCAGCCGAACACTAAACGGCCTCTCCAACCAGAATAAACGATCGGTCGTCAAGACCGTGGACACGGCTAGACGAGTCTGGCACATCACTAGTTGTAACAGCTTAGATATACCTAAGATTGGTTTGGTGGATTTACCCTCATAGGCGGTACCAGGGGCTTCCCGCGTGTAAACAGGGCTAGTTCGGCTCAACTTTACTTATCTTGAATTTTCATGGTTTATCGAGAATAACCAATTTTTCGCACGACAACTTTCACCTAAGTTCTTCTCTTTTACAGACGACAATCGTGCTACACCCTTCCTGGATACGGCACAACGGAGACACAGGCGCAGACGTGCAGCAGGGACCCGCTCAAAGGTTTCTTTTTAGATTAAGACCATGTGTAAACCTTTTTTACTGTCTCTTGTTGTTCACATCCTCCGGATACTCAGTACAACCGAGAAGAATGGTGACGTTATTGGCATTTTGCCACGTCAGAACATTGCACGTACCTGGACACTCGGGGTTCCTTATCAAGGGCATTGCTCAGCCCAGCATATGTTATAAAGACCGAATACCTTAGGGAGTGTTCGGCGTCGCGAGTTTGGCCTTATATGCATCAGCTTTGAATCATGTCTTTGGTCAAATGTTGGGTTTGCCCGGCTCCCGTGTTTTGCTACCTTACGTTCCGCTCTATCGGCTAAGGTGGCACCGGGAGAACTACTGCGATTGTGCCCTGGTTCATCCGGATGAGCACCTCAGTAGAGAAAGCCAAAAACTGACTGTCATGATAAAGCGCGAGACTGGTCAACCACTCGATGACTTAGCGGAATCTTCGGGATTCCTCCGCATTAACGAAGGGCCGTTTCCCGGTCATGTATGTACGCGTCCCGTATTCGGACGAGCGCAGAGGTACCAGGGGCTATATAGTAGTCCCACCATCAAACACCTATGGCTAAGTGAAAGTGTTAAAGCAATATAGTCCGATTGCCTCGTTCGCTGCGCTATCACCTCCTTAATGGACCAAGACGTTGGATCAAGTGTGAATATGCGTTTTTTGCGAACACCCCCGCATTATATGCGTGGGGGCTGAAGCCAACGACTACAAACTTTCAGGTTACATACATATATACATAAACGGCCGCACATGAGGCATCATAATACTTTCAGGCAAAAGTATAAACGCAGCCTTTATAATTTAATAAACACTGTTCTTACAATGGGAATACATGTCACTAGAACATAATATTCTTCGAGCACTGAGCCTCTATTAAACGAGCGCCTTCAAGGACTTCTTCAAAGTAGTGCTCGGCCAATACTCGGCCCACGGCCGAGCTCTGGGTTGCAATAGCGGTGGCCTCCATCTCTGCCCAGTATGTCTTGACACGGGCAAGAGCCATCCGCACACCCTCTATGCATGCCGACCTCTTCATAGCGTCGACGCGCGGCACAACACCAAGGAACTGTTGTACTAAACTAAAATAACTATTCGGCCTTGGCCCTTCCGGCCACAGATGATCCACAACAGACCTCATGGCAAGCGCAGACAACCTATGGAGCTCGGCCCACTCGGCCATTCGCTCATTCAACAGCAGCGGACGCACTGGAACATTGAACTGTGACCAGAACAACTTTTCCACTTCATGATTTTTTGATCTTTGAAATACTCGGCCGCATCAGCAGCACTCGCTGCCAAATCCACGTATGCGTCTGCAGAACTCCATAGTTGATCAAGAGGGGCATACTTAGGATCTTTGAACTTCGTCCGCAACAAAAAGGGCTTCCCAGCCGCAATATCCCCGGCTTGACGCAGCTCCTCCTTCGCCGCTCTGATTTTAGAGCGGGCGTCCTTGGCCGCTACCATGGCCTTCTCCAGGTCCGTCATCTTCGTTCGATTTTCCTTTTCAAGAAGCTCGTAACAGTCGGCGACATCCTTCAATTCAACAGCCATCTTGGCTATTTTATCCTTGCTTTGGCAATGCGCAGCCTGTTCGGCTCTCAGCTCTTCGACCGCCTTTAGAGCGGCCACATCACTCTTCCTGGCTTGTTCCTTGGCACGGGCAAGTTCCGCCCGAAGGGTCTCCACGGCGGCAGCCCCATCTGCAGTCACAACATATTAAAGATACTAGCATCATGCTCCTCTTACTATGTGTTGTTCACCGGATAAATCACATACCCTGTGCCTCATCGAGCCGCTTGTTTACAAGCACGATGTCGGCATCTGCCGCATCAAGTTGCCGCTTCAGCTCGACAAACTCACCAGTCCGGCTAGCCACCGGACCTTCCGCCACCTGCACATGAAGGCGGCATGATTATTACCTGGGACTATGATCCTCTGTTTGCCGTCCTTTTCGACAGCAACCAGAGTCTCAGGGGCTACTATCTGCATATGGCACACCTAGCGTGTGCGGTACCATCAAAAACATATACTACTTTGCGTACCTCAAAGCCTCTCAGCAGGCTCATAAAAGCTTCATGCAACCCGCTTTCGGCGGATGAAATCCTCTCAACCACCGTACCCATTAGCGTACGATGCGCTTCTGAGACAGTCGCTTGCTCCAGAAGATCCTTCAGTGCGTCGGGTCGTGCACCGGACGGTCCCGGCCTCTTTCTATTGCTCTCCTTAGGAGCCGAATACTCTGGACTTCGGGTGGCCGAAGGATTACCCTCTGGCCTTGGCGGATCAGGAGAAATCCTCCGTGACGATACCTCAGGGTCGCCCGCCTCATGAGGCGGGGAGGCATGGGGAGGTGTTTCGCTCTCCATCATCTCCGGAAGAAGATCCCCCGAAGACGAACTCGGTCGAGAAGGCCTACGATCCGAACTACAAGATATATGCTTCGGTTATTGTCCTCAGAAGTAAAGCAGGATATTTTTACTATTAAGTACTCTTTGTTTACTTACAGCTCGGTGGAGGGTTGATCCCCTTGCGGGCACTGTGCGGCAAGGGTACCCTCTGGGGTAGGACCCTCCGACAAAGGATTCTTCCCTCGCTTGGAGACCATTACGTCCAAGTCTTCAGAGGCGGTCCTCTTCCTTCCCTGGGGAGAGGGAATTTTAGATTCTTCCCCCCGGTTATCCTCCTTCGAGGAGGCACTGATTTCCCCGGTCTAGATGAATAGTAAGTGAGGCTCGCTCTCGGCCTCTTTGTTCCTCCCTTTACCTTCCCCTGATGGCGCTTGATAAGGCGCAAGCTCAAGCATCCTGGCTAGTACAGGATCCGGTGAGCCCTCGGGAAGGGGGGCCAGACACCTGATCATCTTCGCCTTTTTTATCCAGTCCTGGTCAAAAGGCGACTTTTCAGAATGATGTTGTGATAAATTAAAAGACAACGTGTTCAGTCATGGGACTACTTACTTGGGTATCTGGACGATTGCAGCTCAGACCCGCATCCTCGATGGTGTCCGGACGCCTTATTTCTGGTCCGAAGAACAATTTGTACATCTCTTCGAGTGTCATGCCGAGGAAGTGCTGAATAGCTCGCGGTCCTTCCGGGTTGAACTCCCACATGCGGAGGGGTCGACGTTTGCAAGGTGGGACTCGACGAACTAGCATGACTTGCATTACCGTGACCAGGCTGACATCTCTCTCGAGGAGATCTCGGATGCGACTCTACAATATCGGCACATCATTTACTGGCCCCCAGTCCAGCCCCTTGTTGATCCATGACATCAGTTGTGGCGGGGGGCCCAAGCGAAAGGCAGGGGCGGCTACCCACTTGGTACCCCGGGGAGCTGTGATATAAAACCACTCCCGTTGCCATAAACTGGACACCTCCGGGAAGGAACCCTTTGGCCATGGAACATCGGCGCCTTTGCTTATTACGGCGCCTCCGCACTCTGCATGTCGCCCCTCAATCATCTTCGGCTTCACATTGAATGTCTTGAGCCATAAGCTGAAGTGTGGGGTAATGCGGAGGAAGGCTTCACACACGACGATGAACGACGAGATGTGAGGGATGGAATCCGGGGCCAGGTCATGGAAATCCAGCCCGTAATAGAACATGAGCCCCCTAAAAAAGGGATCTAGCACAAGGCCTAGCCCTCGGAGGAAGTGAGAGATGAATACGATGCTCTCGCCGGGTTCGGGAGTGGGAATGACCTACCCTCGAGCAGGTAGCCTGTGCGAGATTTCGGCGATCAAGTACCTAGCCTCCCTTAGCTTCTTGATGTCTTCCTCTGTGACAGAGGAGGGCATCCACCGGCCTTGAAGGTTGGATCTGGACATGGTTGAAGGTCCGAAGCGCCTGACCTAAGCCTTGGGTGTTGAAACTCGAGGCGGGGGAAGGATTCGATCGAGTACGAGAAGAAAAAGGACAGGCCTTGGCCTCTTTATAAAGAGAGTGAATATCAAGTGTCCTCCTCGTGGCCGTTTGGGACTTGCCTAAAATCGAGGAGTCATACCAACGGGCACGATTGGGTGACCCACATCTCTGTTTCGACAAGACGTGCCAATAAAATCGCCTCACAAAACGTGCAGTGGCAGGCTGATTGAGAAAAACGGTTCGAATAATGATCAGGCCGTGGTGTGATGTCATGTTATGAAAAGTCGTCAGCAGATTAGATTTGTGGAAATGTTATTCTCTCTACGGTGGTATGTGGAATTTGTTTTGCAGAGTCGGACACTATCCTTGTGTTCAAAATCTTCTATGGAGTATTCAGAGGAGGAACCCGCCTTGCAATGCCGAAGACAATCTGCGTGCCGGACTCATCGTCATTGAAGCCTGGTTCAGGGGCTACTGAGGGAGTCCTGGATTAGGGGGTCCTCGGACAGCCGGACTATATCCTTTGGTCGGACTGATGGACTATGAAGATACAAGATTGAAGACTTCGTCCCCGTGTCCGGATGGGACTCTCCTTGGCGTGGAAGGCAAGCTTGGCGATATGGATATGTAGATCTCCTCCCTTGTAACCGACTCTGTGTAACCCTAGCCCCCTCCGGTGTCTATATAAACCGGAGGGTTTAGTCCGTAGGACAACAACAATCATACCATAGGCTAGCTTCTAGGGTTTAGCCTCTATGATCTCGTGGTAGATTAACTCTTGTAATACTCATCATCAAGATCAATCAAGCAGGAAGTAGGGTATTACCTCCACCGAGAGGGCCCGGACCTGGGTAAACATTGTGTCCCCCGCCTCCTGTTACCATCCACCTTAGACGCATAGTTCGGGACCCCCTACCCGAGATCCGCTGGTTTTGACACCGACAAAGGGTCTGCAATATTCAGATCCGTATGTATCTTGCAAATCTCTATGTCTCCCTCCTTGACTTGATCGCGGATGGAATTGAAGCGTCTTTTGATGTGCTTGGTTCTCTTGTGAAATCTAGATTCCTTTGCCAAGGCAATTGCAGCAGTATTGTCACAAAATATTTTCATTGGACCCGATGCACTAGGTATGACACCTAGATAAGATATGAACTCCTTCATTTGCTGCTTCCGAAGTAGCTATGTACTCCGCTTCACACATAGATCCTGCCACAACGCTCTGTTTGGAACTGCACCAAATTACAGCCCCACCATTCAATACAAATACGTATCCGGTTTGTGACTTAGAGTCATCCGGATCAGTGTCAAAGCTTGCATCAACGTAACCATTTACGACGAGCCCTTTGTCACCTCCATAAACGAGAATCATATCCTTAGTCCTTTTCAGGTATTTCAGGATGTTCTTGACCGCTGTCCAGTGATCCACTCCTGGATTACTTTGGTACCTCCCTGCTAAACTAATAGCAAGGCACACATCAGTTCTGGTACACAGCATTGCATAGATGATAGAACCTATGACTGAAGCATAGGGAATGACTTTCATTTTCTCCCTATCTTCTGCAGTGGTCGGGCATTGAGTCTGACTCAACTTCACACCTTGTAACACAGGCAAGAACCCTTTCTTTGCTTGATCCATTTTGAACTTCTTCAAAACTTTATCAAGGTATGTGCTTTGTGAAAGTCCAATTAAGCGTCTTGATCTATCTCTATAGATCTTGATGCCGAATATATAAGCAGCTTCACCGAGGTCTTTCATTGAAAAATTCTTATTCAAGTATCCTTTTATGCTATTCAGAAATTCAGTATCATTTCCGATCAACAATATGTCATCCACATATAATATTAGAAATGCTACAGAGCTCCCACTCACTTTCTTGTAAATACAGACTTCTCCAAAAGTCTATATAAAACCATATGCTTTGATCACACTATCCAAGCTTATATTCCAACTCTGAGAGGCTTGCACCAGTCCATAAATGGATCCTGGAGCTTGCACACTTTGTTAGCACCTTTTGGATCGACAAAACCTTCTGGTTGCATCATATACAACTCTTCTTTAAGATATCCATTAAGGATGCAGTTTTGACATCCATTTGCCAAATTTCATATTCATAAAATGCGGCAATTGCTAACATGATTCGGATAGACTTAAGCACTGCTATGGGTGAGAAAGTCTCATCGTAGTCAACTCCTTGAACTTGTCGAAAACCTTTCGCAACAAGTCGAGCTTTGTAGACAGTAACATTACCGTCAGCATCAGTCTTCTTCTTGAAGATCCATTTATTCTCTATGGCTTGCCGATCATCGGGCAAGTCAACCAAAGTCCACACTTTGTTCTCATACATGGATTCCAGCTCAGATTTCATGGCCTCAAGCTATTTCGCGGAATTTGGGCTCATCATCGCTTCCTCATAGTTCGTAGGTTCGTCATGGTCAAGTAACATGACTTCCAGAACAGGATTACCGTACCACTCTGGTGCGGATCTTACTCTGGTTGACCTATGAGGTTCAGTAGTAACTTGATCCGAAGTTTCATGATCATCATCATTAGCTTGCTCACTAATTGGTGTAGGAATCACTGGAACTGATTTCTGTGATGGACTACTTTCCAATTCGGGAGAAGGTACAATTACCTCATCAAGTTCTACTTTCCTCCCACTCACTTCTTTCGAGAGAAACTCCTTCTGTAGAAAGGATCCATTCTTAGCAACGAATATCTTGCCTTCGGATCTGTGATAGAAGGTGTACCCAACAGTTTCCATTGGGTATCCTATGAAGACACATTTCTCCGATTTGGGTTCGAGCTTATCAGTTTGAAGTTTTTTCACATAAGCATCGCAGCCCCAAACTTTAAGAAACGACAACTTGGGTTTCTTGCAAAACCACAGTTCATATGGTGTCGTCTCAACGTATTTAGATGGTGCCCTATTTATCATGAATGCAACCGTCTCTAAAGCATAATCCAAGAACGATAGCGGTAAATTAGTAAGAGACATCATAGATCGCACCATATCTAATAAAGTGCGGTTACGACGTTCGGACACACCATTACGCTGTGGTGTTCCAGGTGGCGTGAGTTGCGAAACTATTCCACATTGTTTCAAATGAAGACCAAACTCATAACTCAAATATTCACCTCCACGATCAGAACATAGAAACTTTATTTTCTTGTTACGATGATTTTCCACTTCACTCTGAAATTCTTTGAACTTTTCAAATGTTTCAGACTTATGATTCATCAAGTAGATATACCCATACCTGCTCAAATCATCTGTGAAGGTCAGAAAATAACGATACCCGCCGCGAGCATCAACACTCATCGGACCGCATACATCAGTATGTATTATTTCCAATGAGTCTGTTGCTCGCTCCATTGTTCCGGAGAACTGAGTCTTAGTCATCTTGCCCACGAGGCATGGTTCGCAAGCATCAAGTGATTCCAAAAGCCCATCAGCATGGAGTTTCTTCATGCGCTTTACACCAATATGACCTAAATGGTAGTGCCACAAATAAGTTGCACTATCATTATTAAACTTGTATCTTTTGGCTTCAATATTATGAATATGTGTATCACTACTGTCGAGATTTAATAAAAATAGACCACTCATCAAGGGTGCATGACCACAAAAGATATTACTCATATAAATAGAACAACCATTATTCTCTGATTTAAATGAATAACCGTCTTGCATCAAACAAGATCTAGATATAATGTTCATGCTTAACATTGGCACCAAATAACAATTATTCGGGTCTAAAACTAATCCCGAAGGTAGATGTAGAGATACCGTGTCGACCGCGATCACATCGACTCTGGAACCATTTCCCACGCGCATCATCACCTCGTCCTTAGCCAATCTTCGCTTAATCCGTAGCCCCTGTTTCGAGTTGCAAATATGAGCAACAGAACTAGTATCTAATACCCAGGCGCTACTACGAGCATTAGTAAGGTACACATCAATAAGATGTATATCAAATATACCTTTCACTTTGCCATCATTCTTATCCGCCAAATACTTTGGCCAGTTGCGCTTCCAGTGACCAGTCCCTTTGCTGTAGAAGCACTCAGTCTCAGGCTTAGGTCCAAACTTGGGCTTATTCACTTGAGCAGCAACTTGCTTGCCATTCTTCTTGAAGTTCCCCTTCTTCCCTTTGTCCTTTTTCTTGAAACTAGTGGTCTTGTTAACCATCAACACTTGATGCTCCTTCTTGATTTCTGCCTCCGCAGCCTTTAGCATTGCGAAGAGCTTGGGAATTGTCTTATCCATCCTTTGCATATTATAGTTCATCGCGAAGCTTTTGTAGCTCGGTGGCAGTGATTGAAGAACTCTGTCAATGACACTATCAACAGGAAGATTAACTCCCAGTTGAGTCAAGTGGTTGTGGTACCCAGACATTCTAAGTATATGTTCACAGACAAAATTATTCTCCTCCATTTTGCAGCTGTAGAACTTATTGGAGACTTCATATCTCTCAATCCGGGCATTTTCTTGAAATATTAACTTCAACTCCTGGAACATCTCATATGCTCCATGATGTTCAAAACGACGTTGAAGTCTCGGTTCTAAGCCGTAAAGCATGGCGCACTGAACTATCGAGCAGTCATCAGCTTTGCTCTGCCAGATGTTCATAACGTCCGGAGTTGCTCCTGCAGCAGGTTTGGCACCCAGCGGTGCTTCCAGGACGTAATTTTTCTGTGCAGCAATGAGGATAATCCTCAAGTTACGGACCCAGTCCGTGTAGTTGGTACCATCATCTTTCAACTTAGCTTTCTCTAGGAATGCATTAAAATTCAAAGGAACAATAGCACATGCCATTTATCTACAACGACATAGACATGCAAAATACTATCAGGTATTGAGTTCATGACAAATTAAAGTTCAATTAATCATATTACTTAAGAACTCCCACTTAGATAGACATCCCTCTAGTCATCTAAATGATCACGTGATCCATATCAACTAAACCATGTCCGATCATCACGTGAGATGGAGTAGTTTTCAATGGTGAACATCACTATGTTGATCATATCTACTATATGATTCACGCTCGACCTTTCGGTCTCAGTGTTCCGAGGAAATATCTGCATATGCTAGGCTCGTCAAGTTTAAACCGAGTATTCTGCGTGTGCAAAACTGGCTTGCACCCATTCTATGTGAACGTAGAGCTTATCACACCCGATCATCATGTGGTGTCTTGGCACGACGAACTGTAGCAACGATGTATACTCACGAGAACACTTATACCTTGAAATTTAGTGAGAGATCATCTTATAATGCTACCGTCGTACTAAGCAAAATAAGATGCATGAAGGATAAACATCACATGCAATCAAATAAGTGATATGGTATGGCCATCATCATCTTGTGCCTTTGATCTCCATCTCCAAAGCACCATCATGATCACCATTGTCACCGGCTTGACACCTTGATCTCCATCGAAGCATCGTTGTCGTCTCGCCAACTATTGCTTCTACGACTATCGCTACTGCTTAGTGATAAAGTAAAGCAATTACATGCCGATTGCATTTCATAAAATAAAGCGACAACCATATGGCTCCTGCCAGTTGCCGATAACTGTTACAAAACATGATCATCTCATACAACAATTTATATATCATCACATCTTGACCATATCACATCACAGCAAGCCCTGCAAAAACAAGTTAGACGTCCTGTACTTTGTTGTTGCAAGTTTTACATGGCTGCTACGGGCTTCTAGCAAGAACCATTCTTACCTACACATCAAAACCACAACGATTTTTTGTCAAGTGTGTTGTTTTAACCTTCAACAAGGACCGGGCGTAGTCGAACTCGATTCAACTAAAGCTGGAGAAACAGACACCCACTAGCCACCTGTGTGCGAAGCACGTCGGTAGAACCAATCTCATGAACACGGTCATGTAATGTCGGTCTGGGCCGCTTCATCCAACAATACTGCCGAATCAAAGTAAGACATTGCTGGTATGCAGTATGACTATTATCGCCCACAACTCTTTGTGTTCTACTCGTGCATATAACATCTACGCATAGACCTGATTCGGATGCCACTGTTGGGGAACGTAGTATTTCAAAAAAATTCTACGATCACACAAGATCTATTTAGGAGACGCATAGCAATGAGCGGGAAGAGTGTGTCCACGTACCCTCGTAGACCGAAAGCGGAAGCGTTTAGTAACGCGGTTGATGTAGTCGAACGTCTTCGCGATCCAACCGATCCAAGTACCGAACGTACGACACCTCCACGATCAGCACACGTTCACCTAGGTGACGTCCCTCGAACTCTTGATCCAGTTGAGGCTGAGGGAGAGTTCCGTCAGCACGACGGCGTGGCGACAGTGATGATGAAGTTTACCGGCGCAGGTGAGGGAGTCCCGGATTAGGGGGTCCTCGGACAGCCGGACTATATACTTTGGCCGGACTGTTGGACTATGAAGATACAAGATTGAAGACTTCATCTCGTGTCCGGGTGGGACTCTCCTTTGCGTGGAAGGCAAGCTTGGCAATTCGGATATGTAGATCTCCTCCCTTGTAACCGACTCTGTGTAACCCTACACCCCTCCGGTGTCTATATAAACCGGAGGGTTTAGTCTGTAGGACAACAACAATCATAATCATAGGCTAGCTTCTAGGGTTTAGCCTCTACGATCTCGTGGTAGATCAACTCTTGTAATACTCATATCATCAAGATCAATCAAGCAGGAAGTAGGGTATTACCTCCATCGAGAGGGCTCGAACCTGGGTAAACATTGTGTCCCTCGCCTCCTGTTACCATTAGCCTTAGACGCACAGTTCGGGACCCCCTACCCGAGATTCGCCGGTTTTGACACCGACATTGGTGCTTTCATTGAGAGTTCCACTGTGCCGTCACGATAAGGCTTGATGGCTCGTCTTGTTGTCAAGGAAAACATTACCTCTGGGGGAGCCCTGGCTGTAGGCCAAACTCTCCGACTAGGCGGCTTCGTCATGACCGCCCGTTCGGCCGTCGCGCCGACGATGACTTCTCGGGTCATCAAAAACAGCCTCCACGTCAGCTCGGGATTCGCCGAGCAGATGGATCCAATGGAGCTCTCTTCCTTGAACGAGCTCTTGGATCGCATCGCCGCCTGGGAGTCGCTACGGACTATGATCGGATCGGGCTTAAACCCGACCAAAGGGAGATTAACTCTCCGCCGGTCACCCATCAGATAGCGGTGGTGGAGGAGCAATGCAGCGATTCTTCCTCTATTTTGAGGACAAACTATGTCCGGATTCCCGAGCTCTCCGAGCCGGATACCCGTCTACGGGAGGACATGGCCCAAGCTTCGAACCTAGAATCGGACAGCGGGCCAAAACTATTGGGCAACATCCCGGAACCCGAACTGCCAAGCTCGGAAACTCCTCCGCCCCTGGGTCTCAGATCGGGTCAGGGTTTGGACCTAAATCTACCCACCCACCCAGACATAAGTGATCTTTCCCACATTAGACAAGAGCCCCAAGAGACAGTACATCACTATTGGGCCAGATTCCTCCTTGTAATGAGCAAGGTCAAGGTCTATCACGAGGAAGACGCTATTTCATTCTTTTGCAAAAATTGCACAGACAAGGGAATCCTCAACGCCATAAGTCACCGTGACATAGCACACTTCGCTGACTTGGCGGCCATAGTACAGAAGTACTGTGCGATGGAAAGCGCCTGGAAAACCCAAACAAAATTCTGGGATCCTCCGGCTCTCACTAAACCCCCGTCCGAACTAAAAGGGTGTACTCTCGTAAGTCACCCGATCCAATTACAAAGAAACCAAAGCCCACTACAGGGCGTGGAACTGTATTGGAGGGATGGCTCAATGGGCCATGCAAAATTCACAGTACACCGGATACCATGCCAACACACAGCCTTAGAGCATGTTGGATACTCCGGCAGGTGGCCAAGAGCGGCGAGGATCTCCTCATCAACAATACCACAGAGCACCATCCCGTGGAAAATAACAATACAGTATTGACAGTCTTCGAGACCTTTCGCCTCAAATAATAGGCGCAAGCGAGCACTCCGCAGCCTCGCCGAAGTCTGCCACGTTGCAGCAATAAATCCATGGAACGATACGGCCATAACCTTCAATGCCAGTGACGAACCTCAATTCCGAACAGCCCGAGCACCAGCCGCTTTGGTCCTTAGTCCAATTGTGGACGGCTTCCGGCTTACTAAAGTGCTCATGGACGGTGGCAGCGGATTAAACCTCATCTACGAGGAGACTCTTAGCAAAATGGAAATAGACAAGAGCCGCATTGAGCAAAGCAGCACGACCTTCAGAGGAATCATCCCTAGTCGGGAGGCACGATGTGCGGGAAAAATCACACTAGATGTGGTATTCGGCACGCCGGAGAATTATAGGTCCGAAGAAATCACATTCCAAGTGGCCCCGTTCAGTAGCGGATACCACGCCCTTTTAGGGCGGGAGGCATTCACGATCTTCCAAGCTATACCCCATTACGGGTACATGAAGCTCAAGATGCCCGGGCCCAATGGAATCATCACTCTAGCTAGTGATCCGGACATAGCACTCCGCGCCGAAAATAAAACCGCCGCACTGGCCCTCGAGGCGTTATCCGAAGCCCTCGCGGCCGAAGAACTAACTGCGCTGCGCTCCACAGTGGACAGGGACGACGTGATACTCGACAAAAGACCCAAGTCCACCTCTTTTAAACCAGCGGACGAAATAGTCAAATTCCAGGTCCACCCAACGGACCCTACAAAAACAGCATCCATCGGGGCACAGCTGAACCCCACAACAGACGCCGCACTGCGGGAGTTCTTGCGCGAGAATTGGGACATCTTCGCCTGGCATCCTTCAGACATGCCAGGAATCCCACGCAGGCTGGCCGAGCATAGCCTAAACATTCTAAAGGGATACAAGCCGGTCAAGCAGACTCTTCGGCGTTTCTCAGAGCCTAAGCGACAAGCCATGGGAGAGGAGCTAGCCAAGTTACTCGAGGCCGGATTCATTAGAGAAATAAAACATCCGGACTGGCTAGCAAACCTGGTAATGGTACCAAAGAAGGACAAATCCTGGCGCCTATGTGTCGATTTCAAGGACCTTAACAAGGCTTGCCCCAAGGATCCCTTCCCCCTCCCCCGCATCGATCAAATTATCGACGCTACCGCAGGACACGACTCATTGTGTTTCCTCGACGCATACTCCGGATACCATCAAATCAAGATGGCGGAGTCCGATCAAGCCGCAACGGCATTCATCACTCCATACGGCCCCTTCTGTTTTAACACCATGCCTTTCGGGCTCAAAAACGCCGGTGCAACCTATCAACGCATGATTCAGACATGCCTGGAAACACAAATCGGCAAAACAGTGGAGGCATACGTAGACGATGTGGTCATCAAAACCAGACACGTCGAATCTTAATAGACGACTTGAGGCTTACGTTCGACAATCTCCGAACATATGACATCAAGCTCAATCCGGAAAAATGCGTTTTCGGCGTGCCCGCCGGAAAGCTCTTGGGCTTCATCGTTTCCAATAGAGGAATTGAAGCAAATCCGGCTAAAATCCGAGCTCTGTCACAGTTGGCTATCCCAACAGACCTCAAGCAAATCCAGAAATTAACTGGATGCGTGGCTGCCTTAAGCCGCTTTATCTCCCGATTGGGAGAAAAGGCACTACCTCTTTATCGCCTTCTTCGACGCACCGAACACTTCGAGTGGACGGATGCGGCCACGGCCGGATTGGAAGAAATAAAAGCCCTCTTGGCCAGCAACCCAATCTTGGCCGCGCCAAATATCGGCGAACCAATGCTGTTATATATAGCGGCAACACACCAGGTTGTAAGCGCAGTGCTCGTCGTCGAACGAGAGACGGACGGACATAAGTTCCCGCTTCAAAAGCCGGTATACTACGTATCCACTGTCCTCACTCCATGCAAATCACGGTACCCACATTATCAAAAGATAGCATACGCGGTCTTCATGGCATCCCGGAAACTACGACACTACTTTCAAGAGTGTTCAATTACGGTGGCCTCTGAAGTACCACTCAACGACATAATAAATAACCGCGATGCCACGGGCCGGATTGCTAAATGGGCTATTGAGCTCCTCCCGTTCGACATAACATACAAACCACGGCGAGCCATTAAGTCGCAAGTACTGGCTGATTTCGTCGCCGAATGGACAGAAGCCGAACTCCCTAAAGAGTACGGCGCGTACTCCAATTGGATCATGCACTTTGACGGCTCTAAGATGCTGGCTGGTCTGGGGGCAGGCGTCGTCCTGACATCCCCCACCGGAGATACAGTCCAATACGTACTCCAAATATTATACACAGACTCCAACAATGCAGCAGAATATGAGGCCCTGTTGCATGGTCTCCGGATGGCAGTCTCCATGGGCATTCAACGCCTAGAGGTGCGTGGGGATTCGAACCTCGCAATATCTCAAATAAATGGAGACTTTGACGCCAAGGACCCAAAAATGGCGGCTTACCGCAATGCCGTCCTCAAAATGTCAGCTCGGTTCGAGGGGCTCGAATTCCACCATGTGGTCCGAGAAAACAATCAAGCGGCGGATATCCTCGCCCGCATCGGCGCTAAGCGCGACCCTGTCCCACCTAATATCTTCTTGGAAAGGCTGTTTAAGCCATCCGTGGTGTGGGAAGGGGAGACCGGCAACAACAGTCCGGATCCGGCCACAACACCAGATCCCGAACACTCTGACGTAATCGGAGGCTCCGCCACCGAAATAACACCTTCGGCCCACGTGATTATGGCTGTCATCGCCCCGTGGACAGAACCCTTCTTGGCTTACCTAAATAGGCAAGAACTCCCTGAGGACCCAAACGAGGCACGTTGCATTGTGCGGCGGTCTAAAGCCTACAAGGTCCACGAGGGAGAGCTTTATAAGAAAAGCGCTACCGGAGTACTTCAAAGGTGCATCTCCGAAGAGGAAGGACGACAACTTTTGGCAGAAATTCATGCTGGACTCGGCGGCCATCACGCCGCAGCTCGGGCCCTTGTAAGCAAGGCCTTCCGTACAGGTTTCTACTGGCCGACAGCCCGAGCAGACGCACAGGACCTCGTCCAACATTGCGTCGGTTGCCAGCTTTTTGCAAACCAAAGCCATATGCCACCTACCGCTCTCCAAACAATCCCCATTACTTGGCCCTTTGCGGTCTGGGGGCTTGATATGGTCGGACCCCTTAAAGGAGGAAGCCATAAGAAAAAGTACCTATTGGTCATGGTGGATAAATTCACCAAATGGATAGAAGCCAAACCAGTTAAAACGGCCGAGTCCGGACCAGTGATAGACTTCATATCCGGGGTTGTACACCGTTATGGTGTCCCCCACAGCATCATCACCGATAACGGCTCGAACTTCACAGCTGACGAGGTAAAAACTTGGTGCGGCAACATGGGCATTAAGCTCGATTATGCCTCCGTCTATCACCCCCAAACAAACGGTCAAGTCGAACGAGCAAATGGTCTTATTATGAGCGGCATTAAACCCAGATTAGTGCGATCCTTGAAGGAATCAGATACGCACTGGGTTGAGGAGCTTGACTCCGTACTATGGGGGCTGCGGACCACGCCGAATCGCACTACCGGATACACACCGTTTTTTATGGTGTACGGCGCAGAGGCGGTACTGCCCTGCGACATCATTCATGACTCACCTCGAGTGCGCATGTACGAAGAGAAAGAAGCCGAGCTTGATCGGCAGGACAGTTTAGACGCCCTGGAGGAGGAGCGTGACGTTGCAAAAGCCCGCTTCGCATTCTATCAGCAACAGGCTTGACGGTATCAAAGCAGAGAAGTACGGGCCAAAACTTATAATGTTGGCGAACTCGTTCTACGCCTACCAGAGAAGAAAAAGGACAAGCTCAAGCCCAAATGGGAAGGTCCCTTCATCATTGATAAAGTTCTAACCGGTGGAGCATACCGTCTGCGTGATGCATCGGACAATCGACTCAAGCCGAACCCATGGAACGCGGACAGACTCAGAAGGTTCTACACCTAGTGCCGGACTCTGTGTTCGTCTCCTTACCTCCACCTTTTTTATATATATATCCGCTATCTGTCTTTCTTTCTTTTTCTTCCCTTTTTCTTCATGGCCTTAAAAGCTTAAAATATGTCTTGACTACACAATCTTGACGCGCCGTGCGTGCTCATTATACCTGGGGGCTTCTTATACAGAAGCTTAATATAATTATATTCCGGGCTTTATGCCCCCTGCACATGTGTTACTTTCCACATGTACCTTTTCTTCGCCATTATATGCATCGATATGACTTAAGTTTTGGCCAAGCTGGGTTGCCTGGCTCTTGTGTTTATGCCCTACGTTCCCGTTAATTCGGCTAGGGCATAAGGGGAGCACCTCTGCGATTGTTACTGCCGGGTCAGCCGGATGTGTACCTCAGACTGGGTGAAGCCGAAAGCTAGCGTTCTTAAGGGAATATTCGGTCGGTGAACAAAAGATGACTTTTACTTATTGCAATACATGCCCCCAGATGTTTATATCCTGCGTCTCTTTTCGCAGTTCGGACATGCACATTAATGCATGCGTACCCAGGGAAAGGAACCCTTAACGGAACTATTCTCCCTGGAAGATGTTTCTTACTATCCATGTAATATAACATAGCTAGTTGGGTACTTGTCTGTTCAAGCACTTATGACCCCTACGCCTGGTTTCCACGCGTACCCCGGTTTTTACATAACTGAGCGGGTATTCGGATACACTCCGGACTGTCGGGTCCGGAGGTCGAAGCGAAAAGGTCCGCCATGACAAATGATTTACAATCCGGCTAGGGACAAAATATGTCACTTGAAGTACACAGTCACTTAGACTGACTAAATTCTTCTTCTATACCATCCAACAGGCTGTCTAGCCTACAATCCTGTTGGGAATACTTTGCGGCTAATTTTACCTGGTCATATACCAGACTAACGGGGATCTCTTTCCCATCAGACCCTACAGGTCCGACCTCGGCCATGTGGTTCGGGTCAGCCTTGGTATATCGCGTCTTCACCATGGCCCAGGCTTCCCTTGCACCTTGTCGGCAGGCCGATATCTTCCATAATCGGAAGCGCCGCCGCGCTCCCTTGAGCATCTCTACGAGCTCCCCCATGCCTCCTGGCAGGGAGGCGGATGGCCACAAGGCCTGGGCAATGCCCTGCATCACCTGCCGAACTTGTTCGTGCAGTTGTGAGAGCTCTTGCAGAAGATCGCCCGCAGATCCGGGCATCTCCTCTTCGGGACGACCCGTCAGCATACCTACAGATATAACTCTGTTAGCCGGTTTCTTCGCCGAACTCTATAAAAGTTCGTTCAAGCACTTACTAAAAATGCCGCGTCGAAGCCTCTTATTCTCCTTTACGGAGTCAGCGAGCTGGGCCCGAACATCTTTCAGTTCAACGCCCAGCCGGGTATTGGCATCTTGGAGATCGTTTTTCTCCCGCCTAACCCGCGTAAGCACGCGCTCGCCAGCCTCTAGCTGTCGTTGAGCATGTTGCTCATCCCCTCGCACGATCTTCGGATTCACTCCGGGATTATCTGCAGAATCTATTGTTAGATTTGCATGCATGCCGAATACTAACTGGTACATGTCATTTCATTCTTTTCGATCAGGACAAGTATTACCAGATGGGGCCTTCTTGGACTCCTCCATTCCGGCAACTGCGGCCCGTAGCTGGGCTTTGCACTCCTCCAGCTCTTGAGACAACTGGGTATTCTTCTCCGTAAGAACCTACGCATATAATGATCCTTAAATCAGTTGTGCCAACTGTTTCAAGTCTCAGGGGCTACTGATATACATAATTATCAGATTTTCTTACCCGTATATCCTTTACATACTAGTCCATGGCTCTGGCAAGGCCATTTTGAGCAGCTCGGATGTACGCGTCTCCTGAGTTGAAGGCATCGAACGCCTCTTCGGAGAAACTAGGGTCGCGGAGTACGGCCCGGCGACGCCTGTGATTCATGGCACTCTCCACTTCGGAATTCGTAGCGGACAGCCTATCCGCATCCTCTGTAGGAGGAATATCCGGTGTTGTCCCCACGTTAGCATCTGCCCCTAAGTCCGGCTCTGGAGTCCGACTGGTGGAGGCGTGGCTAGCAGGCTCTCCGGACACGGTCCGGTGAGCGTTTTTTCTGCCAGGAACCATGGACGTTATTATATTTAAAGACGACAACCACGGAGCAGGGTTTTTTCATACCTCTGCGACGGCGTCTCAGTCCTGACCGCCTTCCTTTTAAGCCTACCCGGCTTCGGTGCCCCTTGTTGATGAGTCACCGCGGGTTCGGCATGGCGCCCCGAGGGCCTTCCCTGTAAGACGCAATACGTGTGCGGTGGGTGAAGTGCAAAGAAGGGATCCTTCTCGGAAGTTGGGACTCCGGTTTTACTTACATGCGATGCAGGGAGCAGGCCAGGATAATCGGCTATGATGGCCACCAAGGCACCGTCGCAGCTTAACTGATAGAACGTCCTGTCGACGAGCTCCACAAATATGTCCGGATCTTCTTCGAGTCCGGGGTCGAGGGCCCGGTCAGGGTCCTCTGGCTGTGGAGACGGGCTGTGGACCTCCCTCACAGCTTTTCGCAGTTCCTGCTATGAAATAGCAAGGTAAATATTTATGATGAAGAATGCGGGAAGGTCTGGAGTAAAAGGTAGCAGCTCACCCAGTTTGGGGGGTTGTACATGGAGAATCCATCCCGTGGCTTAATGCGGATGAACTCCTCTTCCTCTCCTTTGTACAAATCGGACAGTATTTTCGCTAGAGCAGCGGCGGAGTCCGGACCTTTACGACCGCAGCGGGTGGCATCGTCTTCTCCATTGAAGTGCCACATGGGTTTCCCCCGATACTGAAGTGGCTGCACCCCCCGCATTATACATATTGACATAACCTCGACTATTGTCAGTCCTGATTTGGCCAGCGTTTTTATCCTGCCCATCAGGTAAAGGACCTCTCTGTTATCTTCCTCCTGGGGGCTCCGAGGGCGCCAGCTGCGGCGTTTCTTCAAAGGGGCATTATCAAACTCAGGAAGGCCCATCCGAATAGGGTCCGGAAGGGGGACGTCCTCCATATAAAACCACTCCGAAGGCCAGTCTTCGGATGTCTTCTTCGGAGTACCGGACAGGTATCCGGTCCCGGCGATGCGCCATATTTCGGCTCCGCCCACTTGATATATTGACCCCTCCTGTGTACGGGGTACGAGGCAGAATAGCCTCTTCCATAGCTCGAAATGAGCTTCGCAGCCCAGAAACAGCTCGCAAAAGGCGACGTAGCCGGCGATGTGTAATATGGAGGCGGGAGTAAAGTTATGCAGCTGGAGGCCATAGAACTCCAGGAGCCCGCGGAGGAACGGATGGATTGGAAATCCGAGTCCCCTCAATAAGTAAGGGACAAGGCATACCCGCTCCCCCTGGATGGGTTGGGAAAGCTCTCCGCTTGCTCCCCGCCATTATAAGTGGCTAGTCCGGCTCGGACGGGGACCATATACGCAGGAGGGAGAAACCCCTGGGTCTGCAACTCTACTAATTGGCTGTGGGGGACGGAACACTTCTCCCAATTGCCTGGCTTAGTGCTACGGGAGCGAGAGGAGGAGCTGCGATGGCCGGCCATGATGGGATGGACTTTTCCGGGCGCGCTCTGAGGGATACTCGCTGTGGGAGGATGGTGTGATCTGGATCTGAGGATCCCCGTCTCTTTAAATAGACGATTTACTTACATGGTTAGGGTGGCAAATGTAAAAATGCCCCGACTTCTCGCATTCGCTCGACACGTGGAGATAGCCATTATTAAAGCACAGAAGCCGAGGAGTGCAACGTTCATGGGAAGCCGGACACTACTCGTTATGACAGGTACTCGGGATTTAGAGAAGAACCCGCCTTGCAATGCCAAAGACAATCTGCGCGCCGGACTCATCGTCATTGAAGCCTGGTTCAGGGGCTACTGAGGGAGTCCTGGATTAGGGGGTCCTCGGACAGCGGACTATACTTGGCCGGACTGTTGGACTATGAAGATACAAGATTGAAGACTTCGTCCCGTGTCCGGGGGGACTCTCCTTTGCGTGGAAGGCAAGCTTGGCAATTCGGATATGTAGATCTCCTCCCTTGTAACCGACTCTGTGTAACCCTAGACCCCTCCGGTGTCTATATAAACCAGAGGGTTTAGTCTGTAGGACAACAACAATCATAATCATAGGCTAGCTTCTAGGATTTAGCCTCTACGATCTCGTGGTAGATCAACTATTGTAATACTCATATCATCAAGATCAATCAAGCAGGAAGTAGGGTATTACCTCCATCGAGAGGGCTCAAACCTGGGTAAACATTGTGTCCCTCGCCTGCTGTTACCATTAGCCTTAGATGCACAGTTCGGGACCCCCTACCCGAGATCCGCCGGTTTTGACACCGACAGCAGGGCTTCGCCTAAGCAGTACGACGATATGATCGAGGTGTGTAACTGTGGAGGGGGCACCGCACACGGCTAAGAGAAACTTTGGTGTGCCTTTGGGGTGCCCCCTCCCAAGTATATAAAGGAGGGGGAGGAGGCCGGCCAGGGTGTGGTGTGCCAAGGGGGGGAGTCCTACTTGGACTGCCGGTCCAAGTAGGATTCGCCCTCCCCCCCTTTCCTATTCCCACGAGAAGAAGGGGGGAAAGAGGGGAGAGAAGGAAAGGCCCTCCCCAACCCTAGTCCAATTCGGATTGGGCTTGGGATGGCGCGCGGCTCCACCTGGCCGCCGCCTCCTCTCTTCCACTAGGGCTCATGAAGGCCCATTAACCCCCCGGGGGGTACCGGTAACCCCCCGGTACTCCAGTAAATGCCCGAACCTATCCGAAACCATTCTGGTGTCCAAACATAACCTTCCAATATATCAATCTTTATGTCTCGACCATTTCGAGACTCCTCGTCATGTCCCTGATCTCATCCGGGACTCTGACCAAACTTCGTACATCAAATCACATAACTCATAATACAAATCGTCATCGAACGTTAAGCGTGCGGACCCTATGGGTTCGAGAACTATGTAGACATGACCGAACACATCTCCGGTCAATTAACCAATAGCGGAACCTGGATGCTCATATTGGTTCCTACATATTCTAGGAAGATCTTTATCGGTCAAACCGCATAACAACATACGTTGTTCATTTTGTCATCGGTATGTTACTTGCCCGAGATTCGATCGTTGGTATCATCATACTGATATGTCTCCAACGTATCTATAATTTTTTATTGTTCCATGCTATTATATTATCCATCTAGGATGTTTTATATGCTATTTTATATGATTTTTGGGACTAACCTATTAACCTAGAGCGCAGTGCCAGTTTCTGTTTTTTCCTTTTTTTTTGTTTATCGCTGAAAAGGAAAACCAAACGGAGTCCAATTGACCTGAAACTTGACGGGACTTATTTTTGGACCAGAAGAAGGCCATGGAGCAAAAGATATGGGCCAGAAGAGTCTTGGGCTGCCCACGAGGGTAGGGGGCGCGCCCACCCCCTGGGCGCGCCTCCCTACCTCGTGGACAGCCCGGAGACCCCCCTGACTTGTTCCCGATGCCAATACCTCTTATATATACCCAAACTTCCAGAAAGAAACCTAGATCTGGAGTTCCGTCGCCGCAAGCCTCTGTAGCCACCGAAAACCAATCTAGACCTGTTCCGGCACCCTACCGGAGGGGGGGATCCCTCATCGGTGGCCATCTTCATCATCACGGCGCTCTCCATGATGAGGAGGGAGTAGTTCACCCTCGGGGCTGAGGGTATGTACCAGTAGCTATGTGTTTGATCTCTCTCTCTCTCGTGTTCTTGAGGTGGTACGATCTTGATGTATCGCGAGCTTTGCTATTAGTTGGATCTTATGATGTTTCTCCCCCTCTACTCTCTTGTAATGGATTGAGTTTTCCCTTTGAAGTTATCTTATCAGATTGAGTCTTTAAGGATTTGACAACACTTGATGTATGTCTTCATGTGCTTATCTGTGGTGACAATGGGATATTCACGTGATCTACTTGATGTATGTTTTGGTGATCAACTTGCAGGTTCCATAACATTGTGGACTTATGCATAGGGGTTGGCACACGTTTTCGTCTTGACTCTCCGGTAGAAACTTTGGGGCACTCTTTGAAGTACTTTGTGTTGGTTGAATAGATGAATCTGAGATTGTGTGATGCATATCGTATAATCATACCCGCGGATACTTGTGGTGACATTGGAGTATCTAGGTGACATTAGGGTTTTGGTTGATTTGTGTCTTAAGGTGTTATTCTAGTACGAACTCTATGATAGATCGAACGGAAAGAATAGCTTCGTGTTATTTTACTACGGATTCTTGAATAGATCGATCAGAAAGGATAACTTTGAGGTGGTTTCGTACCCTACCATAGTCTCTTCGTTTGTTCTCCGCTATTAGTGACTTTGGAGTGACTCTTTGTTGCATGTTGAGGGATAGTTATATGATCCAATTATGTTATTATTGTTGAGAGAACTTGCATAGTGAAAGTATGAACCCTAGGCCTTGTTTCCTAGCATTGCAATACCGTTTACGCTCACTTTTATCATTAGTTACCTTCCTGTTTTTATAATTTCAGATTACAAAAAGCTATATCTACCATCCATATTGCACTTGTATCACCATCTCTTCGCCGAACAAGTGCACCTATACAATTTACCATTGTATTGGGTGTGTTGGGGTCACAAGAGACTCTTTGTTATTTGGTTGCAAGGTTGTTTGAGAGAGACCATCTTCAACCTACGCCTCCCACGGATTGATAAACCTTAGGTCATCCACTTGAGGGAAATTTGCTATTGTCCTACAAACCTCTGCACTTGGAGGCCCAACAATGTCTACAAGAAGAAGGTTGCGTAGTAGACATCAAGCAGTTTCTGGCGCCGTTGCCGGGGAGGTGAGTGCTTGAAGGTATATCTTTAGATCTTGCAATCGAATCTTTTAGTTTCTTGCTTTATCACTAGTTTATTTTATAAAAGAAAATTACCAAAAAAATGGAATTGAGGGTTCCTCATATGCTTCATCTTTTTAATATCTTTCTTGAAAATAAGGATTCCGATAATTGTGCTCAATTGATAGAGGAAGAAGGCATTAGAATGTTTGGCACTAAATCTTGAATGATGAGCATGATTGCAATGTTGTTAGTATGAATTCTTTGAATATCCATAGTACTAATGATGATTGCACTAGTCATGATGAAAATGTCTCTTATAAGCATGTCAACTTTTGTGGAATAACTAGAGCTTGCAAGTACACACCAAATAGGGAAGATAGATTTTGCAAGAGGCATAAGTATTTGGAAACTAAATGGTTGCAAGAAAGGCTAGATGATTGTGCTGAAAGATTCAATATTTATCGCCATCCTTGTGAACTTTGTAATGAACATGGTCATTTAAAGCTCCAATGCTATTTGTTTCATGATCAAATCATGTCCAAAATTTTTGATAACTTGATTACCCTTGAGCATCATAAAGAGCTTAGTTTTCTTTTTGGGTATGAAGAAATGAAACGTATAACTGAGGGTATTCAAAAATTTAATCTTGATAGGTTTCTTGATTTTGATCTAGAAGAAATTTTTATGTATTGTGTGGTGAATTGCATTGAAAATCCTTATATTGCCAATTACATAAAGACAAGAAAACAAATAGAAGATGAAGAGAATACAAATGAAAGGGAAGAGACTTCCCAATATCCTCCTATTATTTCTTATGATGAATCAGGTAACGAGGAGGAGCTTTCTATTCAACCAATCTCATTAATAAGGAGATCAAAAGAGAGGGTTAAACCCACACATGATGTGAAGAAGAAAAAGAAAATACGGAGAAGAAAAGGTGAAAAGGTATCCCTCCCAAATGATGTTGCTCCTATTACTCGTTGTGATGATGATAATTGCTATCCTATTGGTGCTATCCATACTATTAATGATGAGAGTGATTATGCTTATGATATGAAAAGGCCCAAGCTTGGGGATGCTATGTTTGATGAGAATGACATGTTTGAGAATATATTTGCTGCAATTAATATTTTTCCCAAGCTTGGGGATGCTATGTTTAATGAAGATGATATTTTTAGCCTCCCAATTTTGATGAGCAAATTTATTATGATGATAGCATGCCTCCTATTTATGATGGTTATATTGATGAAAGTGGGTTTGGAAGAGTGTCAACTTTAGGAAGTAATGATCCCTCTATTTTGGAGGGTGTTGAATCTTATAATATTTATGAAAGTGGATTTGGAGAGGTCATGACTTTATTTAGTGATGAGTCCACTATTTCGGAAGAGGTTTCAATTGATTATGATGAGAACCAAGTTGCTACTTATGATGATTATTGTGATGAAACTTATGCTATAAAAAGTAGTGATGATTATATTTATAAAACTTGTCATGATTATGATTACCCTTTTTCTGAACATTACACTTTTAATATGGAAACAATGTATAGTATTCGAGTTTCTTATGATACTCCCACTATTCCGAATGAGAAGAATTTTGCTTATGTGGAGAGTAATAAAATTTGTATGCTTATGGATCATGAAAAGAATGCTTTATGTGATGGTTATATTGTTGAATTCATTCATGATGCTACTGAAAATTATTATGAGGGAGGAATATATGCTTGTAAGAATTGCAATAATATCAAGTTTCCTCTCTACATGCTTAAAATCTTGAAGTTATGCTTGTTTTGCTTTCCTATGCTAGTTGATTCTTGTTCCCATAAATTGTTTGCTCACAAAATCCCTATGAATAGGAAGTGGGTTAGACTTAAATGTGCATATTCTTCATGATGCTCTCTTTATGTTTCAATTCTTATGTTTTATGTGAGCATCATTGAAATCATCATGCCTAGCTAGGGGCGTTAAACGTTAGCGCTTGTTGGGAGACAGCCCAATTTTATTTTTGTCCTTTACTTTTTGCTCCTGTTTAGTAATAAATAATTCATATATCCTCTGGTTAGATGTGGTTTTATTTTTTAATTAGTGTTTGTGCCAAGTAGAACCTTTGGGAAGACTTGGGTGAAGTCTTTATGATCTTGCTGTAAAAAACAGAAACTTTAGCGCTCACGAGATTAGCTGCCATTTTTTACTGGAGAGTGCTTTTAGGTTGATTCTTTTTGAAGATGATTAATAGAAAAATTCCTCAGGTCCACCAATTTATTTAGAAAATTTTGTAGTTCCATAAGTATACGTTTGATACAGATTACTACAGACTGTTCTGTTTTTGACAGATTCTGTTTTCTATGTGTTGTTTGCTTATTTTGATGAATCTATGAGTAGTATCGGAGGGTATGAACCATAGATAAGTTTGAATACAGTAGATATTACACCAATATGAATTTAGAATGAGTTCACAACAGTACCTAAGTGGTGATTTATTTTCTTATACTAACGGAGCTTACGAGTTTTCTGTTAAGTTTTGTGTTGTGAAGTTTTCAAGTTTTGGGTAAAGATTTGATGGACTATGGAATAAGGAGTGGCAAGAGCCTAAGCTTGGGGATGAACAAGTCACCCCAAGGTAATATTAAAGGACAACCAAAAGCCTAATCTTGGGGATGCCCCGGATGGCATCCCCTCTTTCGTCTTCGTTCATCGGTAACTTTACTTGGAGCTATATTTTTATTCACCACACGATATGTGTTTTGCTTGGAGCGTCACTTTATTTTCTTTTGTTTTGCTTGCTGTTTGAATAAAATACCAAGATCTTAAATTCTTAAATGTTAGAGAGTCTTCACATAGTTACATAATTATTCGACTACTCATTGATCTTCACTTATATCTTTCGGAGTAGTTTGTCGTTTGCTCTAGTGCTTCACTTATATCCTTTTAGAGCATGGCGGTGGTTTTATTTTGGAGAAATTGTTGATCTCTCATGCTTCACTTATATTATTTTGAGAGTCTTAAACAGCATGGTAATTTGCTTGGGTTATAAAATTTAGTCCTAATATGATAGACATCCAAGAGGGATATAATAAAAACTTTCATATAAAGTGCATTGAATACTATGAGAAGTTGGATTCCTTATGATTGTTCTGAGATATGAAGATGGTGATATTAGAGTCATGCTAGTAGAGGAGTTGTGAATTTGAGAGATACTTGTGTTAAAGTTTACGATTCCCGTGGCATGCACGTATGGTGAACCGTTATGTGATCAAGTCGGAGCATGATTTATTTTTTGATTGTCTTCCTTATGAGTGGCGGTCGGGGACGGGCGATGGTCTTTTCCTACCAATATATCCCCCTAGGAGCATGCGCGTAGTAATTCGTTTCGATAACTAATAGATTTTTGCAATAAGTATGTGAGTTCTTTATGACTAATGTTGAGTCCATGGATTATACGCACTCTCACCCTTCCACCATTGCTAGCTTCTCTAGTATCGCACAACTTTCGCCGGTACCATACACCCACCATTACCTTCCTCAAAACAGCCACCATACCTACCTATTATGGCATTTCCATAGCCATTCCGAGATATATTGCCATGCAACTTTCCACCGTTCCGTTTATTATGACATGCTCCATCATTGTCATATTGCTTTGCATGATCATGTAGTTGACATCGTATTTGTGGGAAATCCACCTTCATAATTCTTTCATACATGTCACTCTTGATTCATTGCACATCCCGGTACACCGCCGGAGGCATTCATATAGAGTTATATTTTGTTCTAAGTATCGAGTTGTAATTCATGAGTTGTAAGTAAATAAAAGTGTGATGATCATCATTATTAGAGCATTGTCCCAGTGAGGAAAGGATGATGGAGACTATGATTCCCCCACAAGTCGGGATAAAACTCCAGACGAAAAATAAAAAAAAGAGAAAAAAGAGGCCATAAAAAAGAGAAAAGGCCCAAAAAACAAAAAAGAAAAAAAAAAGAAAAAAAGAGAAAAAAAGAGAGAAAAAGAGAGAAGGGGCAATGCTACTATCCTTTTACCACACTTGTGCTTCGAAGTAGCACCATGATCTTCATGATAGAGAGTCTCCTATGTTGTCACTTTCATATACTAGTGGGAATCTTTCATTATAGAACTTGGCTTGTATATTCCAATGATGGGCTTCCTCAAATTGCCCTAGGTCTTCGTGAGCAAGCGAGTTGGATGCACACCCACTTAGTTTCTTTTGTTGAGCTTTCATACACTTATAGCTCTAGTGCATCCGTTGCATGGCAATCCCTACTCACTCACATTGATATCTATTGATGGGCATCTCCATAGCCCGTTGATACACCTAGTTGATGTGAGACTATCTTCTCCTTTTTGTCTTCTCCACAACCACCATTCTATTCCACCTATAGTGTTATGTCCATGGCTCATGCTCATGTATTGCGTGAAGATTGAAAAATTTTGAGTACATCAAAAGTATGAAACAATTGCTTGTCATCGGGGTTGTGCATGATTTAAATATTTTGTGTGATGAAGATAGAGCATAGCCAAACTATATGATTTTGTAGGGATAGCTTGCTTTGGCCATGTTATTTTGAGAAGACATGATTGCTTTGTTAGTATGCTTGAAGTATTATTATTTTCATGTCAATATTAAACTTTTGTCTTGAATCTTAGGGATCTGAATATTCTTACCACAATAGAGAAGATTACATTGATAAATATGTTAGGTAGCATTCCACATCAAAAATTCTATTTTTATCATTTACCTACTCGAGGGCGAGCAGGAATTAAGCTTGGGGATGCTTGATACGTCTCCAACGTATCTATAATTTTTTATTATTCCATGCTATTATATTATCCATCTAGGATGTTTAATATGCATTTGTATGCTATTTTATATGATTTTTGGGACTAACCTATTAACCTAGAGCCCAGTGCCAATTTCTGTTTTTTTCCTTGTTTTTGAGTATCGCAGAAAAGGAAAACCAAACGGAGTACAATTGACCTGAAACTGGACGGAACTTATTTTTGGACCAGAAGAAGGCCATGGAGCAAAAGATATGGGTCAGAAGAGTCCCGGGCTGCCCACGAGGGTGGGGGGCATGCCCACCCCCTGGGCGCGCCTCCCTACCTCGTGGATAGCCCGGAGACCCCCCTGACTTGTTCCCGACGCCAATACCTCTTATATATACCCAAACTTCCAGAAAGAAACCTAGATCGGGAGTTCCGCCGCCGCAAGCCTCTGTAGCCACCAAAATTCAATCTAGACTCGTTCCGGCACCCTGCCGGAGGGGGAATCCCTAACCGGTGGCCATCTTCATCATCCCGGCGCTCTCCATGATGAGGAGGGAGTAGTTCACCCTCGGGCTGAGGGTATGTACCAGTAGCTATGTGTTTGATCTCTCTCTCTCTCTCGTGTTCTTGAGGTGGTACGATCTTGATGTATCGCGAGCTTTGCTATTATAGTTGGATCTTATGATGTTTCTCCCCCTCTACTCTCTTGTAATGGATTGAGTTTTCCCTTTGAAGTTATCTTATCGGATTGAGTCTTTAAGGATTTGACAACACTTGATGTATGTCTTGCATGTGCTTATTTGTGGTGACAATGGGATATTCACGTGATCTACTTGATGTATGTTTGGTAATCAACTTGCGGGTTCCGTAACATTGTGAACTTATGCATAGGGGTTGGCACACATTTTCGTCTGGACTCTTCGGTAGAAACTTTGGGGCACTCTTTGAAGTACTTTGTGTTGGTTGAATAGATGAATATGAGATTGTGTGATGCATATCGTATAATCATACCCGCGGATACTTGTGGTGACATTGGAGTATCTAGGTGACATTAGGGTTTTGTTGATTTGTGTCTTAAGGTGTTATTCTAGTACGAACTCTATGATAGATCGAACGGAAAGAATAGCTTCGTGTTATTTTACTACGGACTCTTGAATAGATCGATCAGAAAGGATAACTTTGAGGTGGTTTCATACCCTACCATAATCTCTTCGTTTGTTCTCCGCTATTAGTGACTTTGGAGTGACTCTTTGTTGCATGTTGAGGGATAGTTATATGATCCAATTATGTTATTATTGTTGAGAGAACTTGCACTAGTGAAAGTATGAACCCTAGGCCTTGTTTCCTAGCATTGCAATACCTTTTACGCTCACTTTTATCATTAGTTACCTTGCTGTTTTTATAATTTAAGATTACAAAAACCTATATCTACCATCCATATTGCACTTGTAGCACCATCTCTTCGCCGAACTAGTGCACCTATACAATTTACCATTGTATTGGGTGTGTTGGGGACACAAGAGACTCTTTGTTATTTGGTTGGAGGGTTGTTTGAGAGAGACCATCTTCAACCTACGCCTCCCACGGATTGATAAATCTTAGGTCATCCACTTGAGGGAAATTTGCTACTGTCCTACAAACCTCTGCACTTGGAGGCCCAACAACGTCTACAAGAAGAAGGTTGCATAGTAGACATCACATACCTAGTTCAATCTCGTTAACCGCAAGTTTGTTTACTCGTTCCGTAATGCATCATCCCGTAACTAACTCATTAGTCACATTGCTTGCAAGGCTTATAGTGATGTGCATTACCGAGAGGGCCCAGAGAGACCTCTCCGAAACACGGAGTGACAAATCCTAATCTCGATCTATGCCCACTCAACAAACACCATCGGAGACACCTGTAGAGCATCTTTATAATCACCCATTTAGATTGTGACGTTTTATAGCACACTAAGTGTTCCTCCGGTATTCGGGAGTTGCATAATCTCATAGTCATAGGAACATGTATACGTCATGAAGAAAGCAATAACAATAAACTAAACGATCATAGTGCTAAGCTAACAGATGGGTCTTGTCCATCACATCATTCTCTAATGATGTGATCCCGTTCATCAAATGACAACACATGTCTATGGCTAGGAAACTTAACCATCTTTGATTAACGAGCTAGTCAAGTAGAGGCATACTAGGGACACTCTGTTTGTCTATGTATTCACACATATACTAAGTTTCCGGTTAATACAATTCTAGCCACTACAAAAAAATACACTTCCATGATGATACGTGTTTGTCACAGTAGGTCACGTTTTCTATCATGCATGTACATCCATGATGATTTTATGACAGAATCAAGATAGTCATACCTGTGCCGTCGTAGAAGTGTTCCATGACATTACAAAAATTATCATCACGGAAGTGTCCACTTCCATGACGAGAAATGGTGCATCATGGAAGTGCTTTCGTCAAGGGTGACCGACACGTGACATCCACCGTAATGGGTCGCCGTTAAGCTATCGGGTTCGGTTTTGGATCCGATAACCCGCTAACAGCCCGAACCAATGAGGATTTTCCACATGTAAAATTCTCATTGGCTGGAGGAAACACGTGTTGGCTCACCGTTGGGATAGATGTCATCCATTCATTGGACAGGAGGCGCCTATGATACGTCAACACATGGCACGACCCAATAGAGGCCCATTCCGGTGAAAAGGCCAGCCCGTTTGACTTGGTCAAAAGGTAATGGGCCGGCCCATGGAAAGCCTGTTAAGGGCTTGTCCGTATATAGCCCATTTACGGCCCGCTAAATCACGGCCCGTTACGGCCTATCGGAATTAAGCCTAGTAGCTTCATTTGGGCCGTTCAATATGATTCCAGCCCGTTGTAACTTTTGGCCCATGTATGGCCCATGATGTCTTTCGGCCCATACGAGGCCGTTTGTAACTCTTGGCCCATTAACGACTCGTGGTGAATCTGGCCCGCAATGAACAGTGTATCGCTTTATACCCATCAACGACCCATATTCCATTAGGCCGTTTCCAACCCGTGTTATCTTTCGGCCTTCTCAGGGCCCATTTACTCTTGGGCTCATCTCCACCATTTGGTTACTTACGGCCAGTTACTGGCCTTTTCTGCTTGTGGGCCAAATTTAGCCCGTGGTTCCAATCAGCCCGTTTGTGGCCCATTAATCCATTGGGCCGTTTTCATAGCGTCATCAAAAATGACCGATTAACGACGGCCCATTATTGTCGGACCATGAATGGACGATCCCAAATCTAGCCTGTTTACGGTCCATAATGCGGTCTGTTATTGGCCCATGCTTGGCCTATCGATCATAGCGCCCGTAGAAGGCCCATTGATGTTACGGCCCATAGAAGGCCCATTGTTTCTACGGCCCTTAGAAGGCCCATTGTTTCTACGGCCTGTAGGAGGCCCATGGTAACTACAGTAAATATGTAGCCCATGGTTATTGTGGCCTAGTTTTTAAAAATAGGTTATTGCGGCCACTAGAAAACCGCGGAAAAAGAACTGCACTGACTACAAGCAAACAAATAAACAAGTCAACAAGGAAATAAATAAGCAAGCAACTTACGCTAGGCTATCACAGCTATTACACATATTACATCCACTGGGCATCAAAGTTCGCCACCAGTGCAAATATAGGGAACAAAGCAGCATATCATAGACACTGGTTGTCAAAGTTGGCGACCAGTGCAAATAAACGCCGCAGCAAAACAAGTCCAGAACTAAAACCACTTCAGAAGAGCTTAAGAAACAATATCCTGGGTACCCATAATGCTGGCAAGATGCTTAGCAAGCTTATTAACTTTCTCTTGTTTGGCGCTTAAATCTTCCAGCGCTTGCTGTTGCACCAGAAAGTATGCATATGAATTCTGCAGGGACTTCCTCAGTCCTTCAGCTTCCTTTCGCATCACATTTGATCGATGTCTTTCAACTTGAAATTGAGACTCAAGAAGATGAACTGATTCAGGCAGCGAGTTCGAAGAGCTTGTGCCAGAAGTAGTGGCCAGTAACTCGAACACTACATCAAGACAGGACTTTTGGGTTTCTCTCACTGTCGTCAAGGTAGTTTTTATCACCTTTCTTGGAGATCGACAGGGATGTCTCACTATCTTGAACCTTATCTACATTACTTCCTTTACCATTGCATAACGGGGTACTGTTCTCCAATATTTTGTCCGCATTCTAAAAGAGAAACAAGCAGACACATCACAGGTTTACCATCTTGTATATGAAACTCATTTTGGTAAATCAGTTCAGTAGTAAAGTGGACAGGATAACAGCATGAAACAAACATATATCTATGTACCATGGTCACTTTATGGTCTATATCATTCTAGTTTTTGTTGCCAAATCAAGATAGAGACACAGTTCAAATAATATTTGTTCAAGACAATGCAGAATAGACAGAATATAAGTGTGGGAAACTATAGAGCAATAACAACACTTGTAATGTGCATGACATGAGAACATAACCATTTATTCAATTGAAACTGAAATCAACATAGAGCAAGTTACAATAGCAAACCAGTTAAAGAAACAGGTTTAAAACATAGCTGTTGCGCCATTGGAGTTTCAATTCCATCCTTCAAATTTGAAAATAGTTGGTATGAGTAAATACAGTGATGCAAGAGCAAAGGAGTATGAACCATAGCTATAGAACCTGACCTGAGAACAATTCTTCTTCTCTTTTAAGCACTGAGTTGGGATTTGGAGTGGTGGTCCTTGTTCTTTGGGAACTGCAGTTCCCTTACTAACTGCTCGTGTTTGGGTGCTTTGTGGTGGAGACGGTGCTGTATCAACTGGAACTGGGTTACTATCTGCTGGGGTTGGGGTTAGAAGGGGTGTAGCTGGTTCTCTGTCCAACTGGGTAGGGGTACAATCTACGGGAGTCTGGGTTATGTGTGGTGGGGCTGGTTCTTGGGCAAATACAACCGTGGTTCTATCTGCATCAACTAGTAGCACTATCTTTTCTGAAGACCGTGTTGTTACTCCCTTAGATACTGCCATCACCCTCTCCAATTCAAATGGCTGATAAACAAGAAAAGTAATTGAATGTACAGACATTGTATGATAGACAGGTGCAATGGATAGTGGGGAATAAAAGAGGGCATGAAATAATTCACATTTATGTTGTCTAACCAAACAGGATAGCATGACACGATTTCACATATATGATGGCTAACTAAACAAGATAGCATGACACAATTTCACATTATGATGGCTAACTAAAAAAGATGGAAAGATATAGTTCAAAATATGATGACTATGTAAACAGGATGACATGATATAACTATATAATGTGTTTATTAAATAGGTTGGCATGCCATAATTCACATACATGCCACCTATGGAAACATGATAGCATGATATAATTCACGGATATAATGACATAATTCAAAATATGATGACTGTAAACACTAAACAGGATGAGATGATATAACTATATGATGTCTTTATTAAATGGGTTGTCATGCCATAATTCAGATAGATGTTGTGTATGTAAACATGATGGCATGATATAATTCAAATATATGATTTATATAGTAATCAAGTAAGCAGATGGCAATCCATATATGATGTAAAAACTAAGCAATGCAAGACAACATGCATGACATGGGTAATATAACCCTGCCAAGTTTGAGCATAGACCTCAGGGGGGAAATAGGACTGGTCATCAGTCTCTGAATCCTCCTCTGAGGAGCTCTCTGTAACCAGCAAGATGTCTGCTTCAGCAGGTAGCATTGTCTGCTCTGAATACCTTGTTTTCACTCTAGATACTTCTATCGCTGCTTCAAATGGCTGATGCACAGGAAGAGTAGTTGAATATACAAACATTGTCGACAAATGGAACACGTAATACAAAAAAATGATAGCATGATTTAATTCACATACATGATGATTGGCTACACAGCATGGCATTGCATAATTCACATATATAATGCCTTTGCAACAAGATATCATTGCATAATTCACATATATAATGTCTTGCAACAAGATGGCAATGCATAATTTACATATATGGTAATTAGACACTAAACAGGTGGCATTCACACAAAGCATGTCTAAACTAATCAAATGACATAGAAATGCAAGACACCATACGCACGATATGAGCAACATAACCAGGTTAGAGCATACACCTCGGGGGGGGGGGGAATAGGACTGGTCATCTGTCTCCGAATCCTCCTCTGAGGAGCTATCTGTAACCAGGGAGATATGCGCTTCATCAGATAGCATAGTCTGCTAGGAAGACCTTGTTTTCACTCCAGAATTTTCCAGCACCGTGTCAAATCGCTGATGCACACGAAGAGTAGTTGAATGTACTAACATTGTTGACAAATGTAATACGTAACGGAAAAAAGGATGGCCTGATATAATTCACATATAAGATGACTGGCTAAGCAGGATGGCATTTCAAAATTCACATATATGATGCCTGGCTAAACAAGATTGTGTTGCATAATTCACATAAAGGATGAATAAACTAAACAGATGGCATTCACACAAAGCATGTCTAAACTAAGCAGATGACATATTTGATGTATAAAGTAAGCAATGCAAGGCACCATATGCATGATATAACCAACATCAGCATGCCAAGTTAGAGCGAAGACCTTAGGGGGTAAATAGGAGTGGTCTTCTCCTTCTGAATCCCCCTCAGAATAGATATCTTCCTCTTGATTACAATCCGAAATGGGTGGAGGGGGGCTGCCTTTGCGCCTACCATGGAGCGACGTCTGCATGAAATTTTATTGCCACGCAAGTCTCGTCTCTTTTGCTCTACATGTTCAGTTCCATCGTGTACAATAAATGACATGCATAGGAATAAAACATAGTGAGATTATGTAAGGAGTGCATGCAGAAATCAAGAGTGATGGTAGCAACCTGTGGATAGACCCAAAACCAATGATAGCAGGCAGATAATGTCTTCAGTTAAAAAATACAGTAATGGCTTCTTTACTGTTTGTTTCCCACCCAACATGAAACTCATAGTAGACACCAGAGATTAACCAGATAGTAGATAGATACTATTGATTGCGGCCCCGATATGTACCCCACAACCATTTAAAAACTCAAGTTTGACCATTAGTTTGGAGCTGACTCAAAGTCTAATCGGTGAACAGGATGATAAAGTAGCATGTAATATTAAGCGATGCATAACGTAAGCAGACATGATAGAGTGTGACCTCTCTTGCGGACCCGTGTAGTCCTCGAGGTCATTTGCTCGGTTGATGATGGTAATGCAGTTGTCATGGCTGCCCGCGGCGGGGAAGAAGATCTGAGGTGGCAAAAGACAGTCTGGAGGCCGGATCCCTGCTGTGCTGGACCCTTCTGTCATTGGAGCAGTTGAGCTGGGGTGGACGACGTCACAATAGGAGCGGGACAAACCACACAAGGTTTTCTTTGACAACTATCTGTAAGAGAAGTAATTCTATAAGGGCTCGTTTGAATTGGAGGATTCTAACAACGCAGGGATAGGAAATACATAGTAATAGGTTAGGAATGCACATGCAAAACAGAGAATTTAAAAACACAGGATTTCTGCCAATCTTGGTGTTTGGTTCACAAGAATTGGAAGATTACAGGATGCAAAGAAGCATGGTGAGATTAAGTCAAACCACAAGAAAATGTATGATTATAATGCTATTATGCTACTATCTCTTAGTCTTGTGCTTCATGAATAGGAATTTGAAAAGGAGGACAAGTGGATATTAAAATTCCTATGGTTTTTCTTTCAAAGAGACACTAAAGGAACAAATCCTACAGTTTTCCTTTGCTCCATTCCTTTGAACCAAATGCATGAATAGTAGTACCATAGGAAACTTTCCAATTCCTATGTTTTTCCAAGCACTAGCGATTCTAGTAGGCAGGCTTGAGCAAGGAAAAGCCTACACTCAAAAAATGTTTTTGTGCTACTTCTACTACTTTGGACCCAAGCCACTTCCCTACTAGCTCAACTCCCAGGCCCATCGACAAATGCACAGCTCAAACGCGCAGAGATAAATAATGATGGCGTTCAAGAGAGTCCATCACGGATAGCTAAGTTGTCTGGTACCTCACTGCTTGTCATATAGTAGGAGAAACTAATCGTATTTCACATTACTACATGTGCTCAGTGGACAATGTATATAACATGTAGAGTAAAAAAGAGATGCAACAAGTGTACAACCTCTTTGCCGAAGCCATGTCGGTCTCAGCATGATTGGGTTGGTCGGTGAAGATGATCCGGCTGACTTGGCTGTCGGAGGAGGGGAAGAACATCTTAGGCATATTGAGATGGAGCCCGGGGTACTGCTCCGCTGTGATGGAGGGTTTCGTCGTTGGAATAGCTCCAGTGAGTTGTACAATGCCAAGGCTAAAGCAGGACAAGAGAGACAACGTTAACCTAACTGGAATTGTAATAGCATCTCCAATAGATGACGTAAAATACATAACCACAAAGTGCTAGATGTAAAATACATCAGCCGCTCATCTCTGAACTTAACTGTCGAAACTGAATTTAACTGTCGAAACTGAACTTAACTGTCGAAACTGAATTTTGCTGTCGAAACTGAATTTTAATGTCGAAACTGAACGCACTAGTAGCAGAATAGCAGTAGCAGCAGCACGTGCGAGAGCCAGGGCAGCTGGTCGTGTAGCAGCATCAGTCGACTGACACCACCGGCCAAACCGCCGCCCCCACCGCCCACGGCCGGCGGTGCGCCGCCCCGCCCGCCCCGAAATCACTCCCCACTGCCTCGGCCATCCCTCTAGGCCCCCCGTGCAGAGCTTTTTCTCTGGCAATCCCCACGCCACTGCCCCACCACCACCGACGACCACCGCGCCCACCCTGAACCCTAAGATAGATAGTGGGGTGCCTCTCCGACGAGCCCCCCTCCCCGCTGCGGCTGGTTCTTTCTTAAGTCCGGCGAGCCCCCCACCCCCTGAAAATCGACTGACCCAAAAGTCGATTCAGTCGATTGAAGTGTAGCCAAATCGGAGCAGCATCGCAAGCAAGAGCAAGAGCGAGAGTAGCGGCGCGAGCAAGAGCAAGAGCAAGAGTAGACCAGGCATGGGACCGAGAGCAAGAGCAGAGCAGCAGCGTGATTGAGAGCTAAAGCAGTAGCAGCTCCTACTGATGTGGACGTCGCCGCCGAGGGAGCGACGCCATGGAGGAAGTGGTCGGCAACGCCGCCGTGGATGGAGCCGCGCCGTGTCGGCTCGGGACCGAGCGCCGGCAGCACCGTGAGATCGAGTCAAGAAGAAAATGCGGCGATTAGTGTACAACCTCTTTGGTGGCGCCGATTAGGCCTCAGCTTCATCCGAGGAAATGGTGATGATGCTGCTCTTCCGGTGGTGCAGGTGAAGACGACGGTGTGGGAATGGAGGTGGCGCGAAAGACGAGGGGAACGCCGGGCAGCTCCTTGGAGGTGGAGGACGGGGTGGCTGAACCGGCGGGATGATGAGATCGATGACGGATCCTCATCCGGTACGATGGATGAGGGATGTCAAGGTGTTGCTGTGGACGACGTCGTCGGGAAGAGGCTCTGGCTGAGTGGTGGACGGAGGAGGGTGTGGGGCTTCGCGGGTTTTCGCGGCCTAGTTGTACGAATGGGTGGGCTGATGGGATGGGAGTGGGGAACCATGGCTTCGGGATGTGCTTGTCCGAAATGAGGGGTAAGTTATAGAAGTACCCCCACCGATTTGTGCTAGGCGGTTCTTTCAGTTCAGGGGTATCACGGGCATTTCGCGTGTCGGGATTTCGCAGGAGGTGGGAGTTTTCGCGCGCGTTATAATTTTGGGACAGCAAGGCGCGGGTTCAGATGCAGGGAGTTTTCGGAGCACAAAGACACAAAGAAGTATCTTAAATGTTTCGGGGTAACAAGGCGCGGGTTGAAATTTCTGGACAAGCCTAACGTGTACTGTACCAAATCAATTCGCACTTCCGTTGACGAAAAAACAAAAAGAAATCAATTCGCACCACACAAGAGAGTCTAGTCCCGTGTACTGTACCAAATCAATTCGCACTACAAATGCCATTCAAAACTTTGAATTCATGTTATGTTCAATTAAAATATTTCGCTACGTGTATAATGCATGCAACCTACTACTCAAATGAACATTTTAGTGCATTCCAAACGTATATACTATCGCTTCAATATGAACTAAATTTGAATTCGTTTCTCTATTTGAATAAGATGTGCAATAATGATTGTTGTGAAGTCAAACCATTTGAATTCATTTCTATATTTTAATAAGATTTACAATCATCATTATTGTCAAGTTAAACCATCATTCGTGTATTATCTTCACAGCACACCAAATGATTACTGTCGAGTTAGATATGAACTATGTGTACTATATAAACTCGAACTTGATTTTTTGAATCCACTTTATGTTGATCTCAAATCACAGTAAATTTCAAGCTCTAGCTAGATCTTCATAATCTAAACCATGTCTCATTGTAGGTGGGAACGACACCCATGGGATCATTGGAATCCCTTCTACGGTTGGCGGGCGCGGGGTCGTGAGAAGAGCAGGTCTAACAGGAAGCACACGGATCGTTTACCCAGGTTCGGGCCGCGAGGATGCGTAATACCCGAGTCCTGCTTTGGTGGATGTATTGAGTGTTCTTGTGTTCTTGAGCTAGCTACGGGGTGTAACTTGCCCAACAGAGCTGAATCCCTCTCCAGTATGCCATGGGCCTCCTTTTATAGTCGAAAGGGGCTACCACAGTGGCACACAGGAGGTGGAAAGGTCTACAGTGTTGCGAGCTTATCGCCCGTATTACAGGACAAGACGCATTTAATGCATCGCTTAGGTGTCCCTTAGCTTTATCGGGGACGGGAACGAGGCCCGTCCCGTCCGTCGCCGCCTCGCCTTGCTTCGACACGCGCCCAGGCCAGTGATGCGTGCGGCGCCATGTAGGCAGGCAGGCAGCTGAGGTGGCGCGGTGGTAGGGTCTTCACGAAGATCTGCATGCCACCACGCAGGTGCTTGCTGAATTGGTGTAGAGGCCGCCCGTCGCCACGCAGGTGCCTGCCCAGCTGGTTGAGCTAGCAGCTGCTTGGGGACGGCGGTGGAGTCTTGGCTGGTGCGGGCCTGGCAGTGGATACGCTGATGCCCTCGGCAAGGGCCTTGCCGGGGGCCCGGCAAGGGTCTTGCCATGGCATTGCAGTCATCCCCGGCAAGGCGCTTGCCGGGGGTCTTGTGGATCTCCTCGGCTAGGATCCCGCCGAGGGTCGCCGTCTTCTGGTCCTCATCTGATCTCGCATGTTTATGATCTTGACAAAGATCTGCATGCATCCACGGAGGTTCCTCCCGAGCCTTGGTCCCAACGTAGTCGTTGGCGGCATTCAAAACTCTTGGGCTCAAGGGTGGCTCACTTCGCTGGTGTTGGGCGAGCTGCCGCGGCAAGGCTCTTGCCGGGGCTGCTGAGGCTGCCCCGGCAAGGGTCTTGCCGGGGGAACCTGCTTCGCCCCTCTGCTCTTCGGGTTCTTGGTCTTGGCGTTGCCTTGTTTGTCTTAGGCTTCGGCTTTTCTCAGGCTTCCCTCCTTTGCCCTGCTACATGCGGCCGTGGCGCGCGGCTCTGACTACCCGTGCACAAGTAAAGGAGTCAAAAGGAGAGCCCCTACTTTTGTACACCGACAGGAGCCCCTGGGCCTGGGCCACACATAAGCGCGATGCGTTGTTGGGCCAAGCCCAGAACGGTGCGCGGGCAGGTGGGGCGGATTTTACCGTAGTAACTGTTTCGTCCACTGCGGTTCCCCATGTCCCGTGTTGAACGCGTGACGTGGGGGGGGGGGTCGTGCGTTGATACGTCTCCAACGTATCTATAATTTTTGATTGCTCCATGCTATATTATCTACTGTTTTGGACATTATTGGGCTTTATTATTCACTTTTATATTATTTTTGGGACTAACCTATTAGCCGGAGGCCCAGCCCAGAATTGCTGTCTTTTGCCTATTTTAGAGTCTCGCAGAAAAAGAATATCAAACGGAGTCCAAATGGAATGAAACCTTCGGGAGTGTGTTGGAACAAACATGATCCAGGAGACTTGGACCCTATGTAAGAGAAGCTTCCAGGAGGCCACCAGGTAGGGGGCGCGCCCTCCACCCTCGTGGGCCCCCTGTTGCTCCACCGACGTACTTCTTCCTCCTATATATACCTACGTACCCCCAAACGATTAGATACGGAGCCAAAAACCTAATTCCACCGCCGCAACCTTCTGTACCCACGAGATCCAATCTTGGGGCCTGTTCCGGAGCTCCGCCGGAGGGGGCATCCATCACGGAGGGCTTCTACATCATCATCATAGCCTCTCCGATGAAGTGTGAGTAGTTTACCTCAGACCTTCGGGTCCATAGTTAGTAGCTAGATGGCTTCTTCTCTCTTTTTGGATCTCAATACAATGTTCTCCCCCTCTCGTGGAGATCTATTCGATGTAATCTTCTTTTTGTGGTGTGTTTGTTGAGACCGATGAATTGTGGGTTTATGATCAAGATTATCTATGAACAATATTTGAATCTTCTCTGAATTCTTTTATGTATGATTGGTTATCTTTGCAAGTCTCTTCGAATTATCAGTTTGGTTTGGCCTACTAGGTTGATCTTTCTTGCAATGGGAGAAGTGCTTAGCTTTGGGTTCAATCTTGCGGTGTCCTTTCCCAGTGACAGTAGGGGCAGCAAGGCACGTATTGTATTGTTGCCATCGAGGATAACAAGATGGGTTTTTTATCATATTGCATGAATTTATCCCTCTACATCATGTCATCTTGCTTAAGGCGTTACTCTGTTTCCATGAACTTAATACTCTAGATACATGCTGGATAGTGGTCGATGAGTGGAGTAATAGTAGTAGATGCAGGCAGGAGTCGGTCTACTTGTTTCGGACATGATGCCTATATACATGATCATACCTAGATACTCTCATAACTATGCTCAATTCTGTCAATTGCTCAACAGTAATTCGTTCACCCACCGTAAAATACTTATGCTCTTGAGAGAAGCCACTAGTGAAACCTATGGCCCCCGGGTCTATCTTCATCATATTAATCTTCCAACACTTATTTATTTCCTTTTCTTTTTACTTTGCTTTTATTTTACTTTGCATCTTTATCATAAAAATACCAAAAATATTATCCTATCATATCTATCAGATCTCACTCTCCTAAGTGACCGTGAAGGGATTGACAACCCCTTATCGCGTTGGTTGCGAGGATTTATTTGTTTTGTGTAGGTACGAGGGACTAGCGCGTAGCCTCCTACTGGATTGATACCTTGGTTCTCAAAAACTGAGGGAAATATTTACGCTACTTTGCTGCATCACCCTTTCCTCTTCAAGGGAAAACTAACGCAGTGCTCAAGAGGTAGCAAGAAGGATTTCTGGCGCCGTTGCCGGGGAGGTCTACGCAAAAGTCAACATACCAAGTACCCATCACAATCCCTTATCTCCCGCATTACATTATTTGCCATTTGCATCTCGTTTTCCTCTCCCCCACTTGACCCTTGCCGTTTTATTCGCCCCTTCTTTCCCGGTTGCCTCTTTTCGTTCACCTTTCCCTTGCCATGTCGGAACCAAAAAGAGTTGGGGTTCCTCTCCCGAGTTTTAGCACTTTAGGCAATCCTGCTGTCTTATCTAAACTCATAAATAAAAATACTATGGAAAAACCTGCCGGAGTTATCAATGAAAACCTTAGCAATCTTGATGAAGAAGATTCTGGAATATTTCGTTATTTACTCGATGAATCTTTGAAAGATGCTTGGGATAGGCTATTAAGGATCCGGGCTAGCTATGTACCTCAATACCAAATTGAGGTTTACTTAAAAAGCTTTTATGTTGGGTTGCCCGCTTCGCTCAAAAAAGTTTTAGATTCTATTTTTGAAGAGGGTTTTCTTGAAGGGGACCCCATAGATACCTATGAAAAGATGAAAAATATATTTGGGCAACCCATTAACGAGAAAGTTGAAATCACATCTCTTTTGCTTTCTTACCAAAACGAATCAATCAAAGAGATAAAAGCTAGCCTAGATGCCAATTTCTACAACATACTTAATCTTTCTTCTACCATTAATGGCCATGTACTTTGTCAAAATAGAAAGATTAATTCCATAGATAACAAGTTTGGTCTCTTTTTCCCTAAAACCAAAGACGGCAATACCTAGACCTATCCTTGCTTTTATGCCTAGCTAGGGGCGTTAAACGATAGCGCTTGTTGGGAGGCAACCCAATTTTATTTTTAGTTTTTTTTGCTTTTGCTTCTGTTTAGGAATAAATATTTGTTCTTGCCTCTGGTTAGATGTGTTTTTATGTTTTAATTAGTGTTTGTGCCAAGTTAAACCTATAGGATCTTCTTGGATGATTGTTATTTGATCTTGCTGTAATTTCCAGAAACTTTCTGTTCACAAAAACAAGTGTTAAAAATCACCAGAACGTGATAAAATATTGATTCCAATTGCTTCTGATAAATAAACAAATTGCCTAGGTCGTCCTATTTTGGGTGATGTTTTGGAGTTCCAGAAGTTTGCGTTAGTTACAGATTACTACAGACTGTTCTGTTTTTGACAGATTCTGTTTTTCGTGTGTTGTTTGCTTATTTTGATGAATCTATGGCTAGTAAAATAGTTTATAAACCATAGAGAAGTTGGAATACAGTAGGTTTAACACCAATATAAATAAAGAATGAGTTCATTTCAGTACCTTGAAGTGGTCTTTTGTTTTCTTTCGCTAACGGAGCTCACGAGATTTTCTGTTGAGTTTTGTGTTGTGAAGTTTTCAAGTTTTGGGTGAAAGATTTGATGGATTATGGAACAAGGAGTGGAAAGAGCCTAAGCTTGGGGATGCCCATGGCACCCCCAAGATAATCTAAGGACACCATAAATCCAAAGCTTGAGGATTCCCCGGAAGGCATCCCCTCTTTCGTCTACTTCCATTGGTAACTTTACTTGGAGCTATATTTTTATTCACCACATGATATGTGTTTTGCTTGGAGCGTCTTGTATGATTTGAGTCTTTGATTTTTAGTTCACCACAATCATCCTTGCTGTACACACCTTTTGAGAGAGCCATACATGATTTGGAAATTATTAGAATACTCTATGTGCTTCACTTATATCTTTTGAGTAATATTTTTGCTCTAGTACTTCACTTATATCTTTTAGAGCACGGTGGTGGATTTGTTTTATAGAAACTATTGATCTCTCATGCTTCACTTAGATTATTTTGAGAGTCTTAAATAGCATGGTAATTTGCTTAAATAATCCTAATATGCTTGGTATTCAAGACTAATAAAAACTTTCTTATGAGTGTGTTGAATACTAAGAAAAGTTTGATGCTTGAAGATTGTTTTGAGATATGGAGGTAATAATATCAAAGTCGTGCTAGTTGAGTAGTTGTGAATTTGAGAAATGCTTGTGTTGAAGTTTGCAAGTCCTGTAGCATGCACGTATGGTAAACGTTATGTAACAAATTTGAAACATGAGGTGTTCTTTGATTGTCCTCCTTATGAGTGGCGGTCGGGGATGAGCGATGGTCTTTTCCTACCAATCTATCCCCCTAGGAGCATGCGCGTAGTGCTTGGTTTTTGATGACTTGTAGATCTTTGCAATAAGTATGTGAGTTCTTTATGACTAATGTTGAGTCCATGGATTATACGCACTCTCACCCTTCCATCATTGCTAGCCTCTTCGGTACCGTGCATTGCCCTTTCTCACATTGAGAGTTGGTGCAAACTTCGCCGGTGCATCCCAACCCCGTGATATGATACGCTCTTTCACACATAAACCTCCTTTATCTTCCTCAAAACAGCCACCATACCTACCTATTATGGCATTTCCATAGCCATTCCGAGATATATTGCCATGCAACTTTCCACCATTCCGTTTATCATGACACGTTCATCATTGTCATATTGCTTAGCATGATCATGTAGTTGACATAGTATTTGTGGCAAAGCCACCGTTCATAATTATTTCATACATGTCACTCTTGATTCATTGCATATCCCGGTACACCGCCGAAGGCATTCATATATAGTCATACTTTGTTCTAGTATCGAGTTGCAATCATTGAGTTGTAAAAAATAGAAGTGTGATGATCATCATTTAATAGAGCATTGTCCCAAAAAAAAAAGAGAAAGGCCAAATAAAAAAAGAAAGAAGGCCCAAAAAAAGAAATAAAAAGGGGCAATGCTACTATCCTTTTTTTCTACACTTGTGCTTCAAAGTAGCACCATAATCTTCATGATAGAGAGGCTCTTGTTTTGTCACTTTCATATACTAGTGGGAATTTTTCATTATAGAACTTGGCTTGTATATTCCAACAATGGGCCTCCTCAAGTGCCCTAGGTCTTCGTGAGCAAGCAAGTTGGAAGCACACCCACTTAGTTTCTTTTGTTGAGATTTCATACATTTATAGCTCTAGTGCATCCGTTGCATGGCAATCCCTACTCCTTGCATTAACATCGATCGATGGGCATCTCCATAGCTCATTGATTAGCCTCGTTGATGTGAGACTTTCTCCTTTTTTGTCTTCTCCACATAACCCCCATCATCATATTCTATTCCACCCATAGTGCTATGTCCATGGCTCGCGCTCATGTATTACGTGAAGGTTTATAAAGTTTGAGATTACTAAAGTATGAAACAATTGCTTGGCTTGTCATCGGGGTTGTGCATGATGAGAGCATTCTTGTGTGACGAAAATGGAGCATGACTAAACTATATGATTTTGTAGGGATGAACTTTCTTTGGCCATGTTATTTTGAGAGGACATAATTGCTTAGTTAGTATGCTTGAAGTATTATTATTTTTATGTCAATATGAACTTTTATCTTGAATCTTTCGGATATGAATATTCATACCATAATTAAGAAGAATTACATTGAAATTATGCCAAGTAGCACTCCGCATCAAAAATTATCTTTTTTATCATTTACCTACTCGAGGACGAGCAGGAATTAAGCTTGGGGATGCTTGATACGTCTCCAACGTATCTATAATTTTTGATTGCTCCATGCTATATTATCTACTATTTTGGACATTATTGGGCTTTATTATTCACTTTTATATTATTTTTGGGACTAACCTATTAACCGGAGGCCCAGCCCAGAATTGCTGTTTTTTGCCTATTTCAGAGTTTCGCAGAAAAAGAATATCAAACGGAGTCCAAACGGAATGAAACCTTCGGGAGCGTTATTTTTGGAACGAACATGATCCAGGAGACTTGGACCCTATGTAAGAGAAGCTTGCAGGAGGCCACAAGGTAGGGGGGCGCGCCCACCCCCCAGGGCGCGCCCTCCACCCTAGCGGGACCCCTGTTGCTCCACCGACGTACTTCTTCCTCCTATATATACCTACGTACCCCCAAACGATCAGATACGGAGCCAAAAACCTAATTCCACCGCCGCAACCTTCTGTACACATGAGATCCCATCTTGGGGCCTGTTCCGGAGCTCCGCCGGAGGGGGCATCCATCACGGAGGGCTTCTACATCATCATCATAGCCTCTCCGATGAACTGTGAGTAGTTTACCTCAGACCTTCGGGTCCATAGATAGTAGCTAGATGGCTTCTTCTCTCTTTTTGGATCTCAATACAATGTTCTCCCCCTCTCTCGTGGAGATCTATTCGATGTAATCTTCTTTTTGCGGTGTGTTTGTTGAGACCGATGAATTGTGGGTTTATGATCAAGATTATCTATGAACAATATTTGAATCTTCTCTGAATTCTTTTATGTATGATTGGTTATCTTTGCAAGTCTCTTCGAATTATCAGTTTGGTTTGGCCTACTAGGTTGATCTTTCTTGCAATGGGAGAAGTGCTTAGCTTTGGGTTCAATCCTGCGGTGTCCTTTCCCAGTGACAGTAGGGGCAGCAAGGCATGTATTGTATTGTTGCCATCGAGGATAACAAGATGGGGTTTTTATCATATTGCATGAATTTATCCTTCTACATCATGTCATCTTGCTTATGGCGTTACTCTGTTTCCATGAACTTAATACTCTAGATGCATGCTGGATAGCGGTCGATGAGTGGAGTAATAGTAGTAGATGCAGGCAGGAGTCGGTCTACTTGTTTCGGATGTGATGCCTATATACATGATCATACCTAGATACTCTCGTAACTATGCTCAGTTCTGTCAATTGCTCAACAGTAATTCGTTCACCCACCGTAAAATACTTATGCTCTTGAGAGAAGCCACTAGTGAAACCTATGGCCCCCGGGTCTATCTTCATCATATTAATCTTCCAACACTTATTTATTTCCTTTGCTTTTTACTTTTCTTTTATTTTACTTTGCATCTTTATCATAAAAATACCAAAAATATTATCCTATCATATCTATCAGATCTCACTCTCGTAAGTGACCGTGAAGGGATTGACAACCCCTTATCGCGTTGGTTGCGAGGATTTATTTGTTTTGTGTAGGTACGAGGGACTAGCGCGTAGCCTCCTACTGGATTGATACCTTGGTTCTCAAAAACTGAGGGAGATACTTACGCTACTTTACTGCATCACCCTTTCCTCTTGAAGGGAAAACCGACACAGTGCTCAAGAGGTAGCATGCGTGACGTGGGGGTCATGCGCGATGCGGTTCCCGCACGCATGCATCACGTCGTAGTTAATGGGAAAGGAGGCGGCCCACGCCTTCCCCGTAAGAAGGGATAACCGCGGGCGGGCTGCTCACTTTACCACCCTTCCTGTGTCTTCTCCAATCTCAGAGCCGCCGCCTCCCCCCTTCGTCCTCTTTCTTGAGCTTTTTGCCTTTCTCGCCACCGCTGCGTCTTCGTTGTCCTCTGCCCCTCGCTTCTCGCAGCCGTCATGGCTCCCAAATCCACCAAGGGCAAGGGAGCGGCCAAAGATGTCGGGGCGACGGAGCTGCAAGAGAGTGAGCAGGCGACGCCACGGACGCAGCTCGCCTACTTCCCCTCGACGGTCGATGTGTTTGAACTCCGGGACTGCTTCAAGCCCCTGTGGGGGTGCAAGACGGGGGGGGGGGGGGGACGACGGGGCATCCAGCCACGCGTGTCACCCCTGCTACCTCTTGAGCACTGTGTTGGTTTTCCCTTGAAGAGGAAAGGGTGATGCAGCAAAGTAATGTAAGTATTTCCCTCAGTTTTTGAGAACCAAGGTATCAATCCAGTAGGAGGCCACACTCAAGTCCCTTGTACCTACACAAACAAATAAAAACCTCGCAACCAACGCAATAAAGGGGTTGTCAATCCCTTCACGGTCAGTTACGAAAGTGAGATCTGATAGATATGATAAGATAATATTTTTGGTATTTTAATGATAAAGATTAAAAGTAAAGATTGCAAAATAAACGGTGCCAGAAATAGTTTGTTGTCGGGAGATTAATATGATGGAAAATAGACCCGGGGGCCATAGGTTTCACTAGTGGCTTCTCTCGAGAGCATAAGTATTACGGTGGGTGAACAAATTACTGTTGAGCAATTGATAGAATTGAGCATAGTTATGAGAATATCTAGGTATGATCATGTATATAGGCATCACATCTGCGAAGAGTAGACCGACTCCTGCCTGCATCTACTACTATTACTCCACACATCGACCGCTATCCAGCATGCATCTAGAGTATTAAGTTCAAAAGAACAGAGTAACGCTTTAAGTAAGATGACATGATGTAGAGGGATAAACTCATGCAATATGATATAAACCCCATCTTGTTATCCTCGATGGCAACAATACAATACGTGCGTTGCTTCCCCTGCTGTCACTGGGAAAGGACACCGCAAGATTGAACCCAAAGCTAAGCACTTCTCTCATTGCAAGAAAGATCAATCTAGTAGGCCAAACCAAACTGATAATTCGAAGAGACTTGCAAAGATAACCAATCATACATAAAAGAATTCAGAGGAGATTCAAATATTGTTCATAGATAAACTTGATCATAAACCCACAATTCATCGGTCTCAACAAACACACCGCAAAAGAAGATTACATCGAATAGATCTCCACGAGAATCGTGGAGAACTTTGTATTGAGATCCAAAAAGAGAGAAGAAGCCATCTAGCTAATAACTATGGACCCGAAGGTCTGAGGTAAACTACTCACACATCATCGGAGAGGCTATGGTGTTGATGTAGAAGCCCTCCGTGATCAATGCCATCTCCGGCAGGACGCCGGAAAAGGCCCCAAGATGGGACCTCACGGGTACAGAAGGTTGCGGCGGTGGAATTAGGTTTTCGTGGATGCTTCTGTTGGTTTGGGGGTACGTGGGTATATATAGGAGGAAGAAGTACGTCGGTGGAGCAACGTGGGCCCCACAAGGGTGGAGGGCGCGCCTGGGGGGGTAGGCGCGCCCCCCTACCTCGTGCCCTCCTGGTTGATGTCTTGACGTGGACTCCAAGTCCTCTGGATCAAGGTTGTTCCAAAAATCACGTTCCTGAAGGTTTCATTCCGTTTGGACTCCGTTTGATATTCTTTTTTGTGAAACTCTGAAATAGGCAAAAACAACAATTCTGGGTTGGGCCTCCGGTTAATAGGTTAGTCCCAAAAATAATATAAAAGTGTATAACAAAGCCCATTAATCATCCAAAACAGTATATAATATAGCATGAAGCAATCAAAAATTATAGATACGTTGGAGACGTATCAGCCCCCCTTCTCTGATTTCTTCAATGACGTCATGCACACCTACGGCTTCCACCTTCTGGATTTTACTCCAAATGCCGTGGCGTGCATGGCTCTCTTTGTGCACCTCTGCGAGGGTTTCGCTGGGGTGCATCCCAACACGGCGCTCTCCCGCCACTACTTCTTCCCTCGGATCCAACTGGGGGGCGCCATTTCTGGTTGCGTCGCCTCGATCCCATGGTCCGAGAGGGCATACCCGGAGGGCGCTCAGAAGGATAGGTGGGAAGAATGGCGGGGCCGGTGGTGCTGGATTGAGGAGGATGATCTATAATATTTCTGCCAGGTTCGCCAAGCGCCGCCGGTTCGGTGGAGCGACTGGAGCGATGTTGATGCCGACGATGCGAAGCTCACGGTCGCCACCACCAGGATTCTTCGCCTCACCGAGGCCAGGCTCACCCTTGAGATGATCGGGGCGGATTTCATCCGCCGCCGAATCGCTCCGCTGCACAACAAGGGGAGGCCGGCCTGGCTTTTCACGAACGCCGCCGACATCATGAGCCTTCGCCCCATCCTCGACCACAACTTCACGGTGATGGGGCATGCCTACTTCTGCCAGCGGCTCTTTCAGCTCGACGTGAACCGTGATGGCAAGGTCGAGCAGTCCGGCAAGGCCGCGAGGGCCGCCGCGAAGGCCAGCAAGGTTGCCAAGGGGCCCTTGTTTAAGTTGCCGGCGGGAGTGGTCCCGCTGAGCAACAACTCTCGCTAGACCGACATCATCGCCATGATGCCAGACTTCAACGCGCATGGCCTTGACCCGAGCTGGGTCGAGCCGGAGGAAATTCAAGTGCAGGAGTTCTTTGACACCTTGCAGGAGGGGTACGTCACCGACGAGCCGCGGCTCGTCCAGGACACCACCCAGGCAGAGCTGGACTACATCGCCGCCAGGGCGGTGGAGGCAGAGCTCGCCAAGGAGGCCGGCAGCACCGGCGGCGTGGAGGACAAGGCCGCGACGGAGGCAGAGGAGAACGAGCTCGCCAGTGGGCGGAGGCAGCTGGGGAGGCCAGCAGCGCCGGCACCGGGGCCCCTCTTGTCGAAGATGTGGTCGACGAGTCGTCGGAGGAGGAGGCCGAGGCTGTCGACCCTCCGGCCACGGGGAGAGGGCGGGTCCTGCGGCAGGCCACCTCTGGCGAGCCGGTTCGGCCCAGCAGGGTCGTGCAGCCCCGACAAGCTCAGGAGGCGTTCGCGCGCCAGACGAGGGCTGCGGCTGCGAAGAAATCGGTGAAGGCCGCGGTGGCGAAGGAGAAAGCATCTGCCTCCTCTTCATCCAAGTGCGCCCAGACTCCGCCTTCCTCCCCTCCCCCGGCAGACGTCGATGTGGAGGTCACCTTTAACTTTGGGTCCCTCAGCCCAAGGAGGAAGAGGAAAGCAGCAGAGGAGGAGGTGGAGGACGAGTAAGTATCTTGTCCCTTGCCGTCATCTTCGTCTCCTCGGATCATGCCACTTATCTTTATTCGTCTTTATCTTTACAGGGATGCGGAGACACTGGCCCATAGGGTGAAGAGGGCCAGGGCTTCGGCGAGCCGCCAGCCCCCGGCAGGGATTTCCGGTACACCGCTGGTGGTGTTGAGCAGCCCGAATAGCAGCCCCCGGCACAGCCCCCAGCGTAAGTTCACCGCTCACCCCTTGTCAACGTGTGTTGGGGGCACGATCTCTTGGTGTTGACCTTATCGTGGTTGCAGGAGGAGTACAGCAGCAGGAGGAGCCACAGAGGGCTACTCCCAACACGCCGCCCCCATCAACCACGCCGCCCCAGGGGCGTCCCCGGCAAGGGCGCCAAGCACCAAGCCCATGCACACGGAGGAGGAGGAGGAGGAGGAGAACCCCGACGCCAGTGGCTTCGCCTCGGCGCCAAATGTTGGCGGGGAGGGGACCTCTGCTTCCCAACCCGGCACGGGTAAGTTGCTCGTCTTCCGTCCCTGTTCTTTTTCCGTTCTTTCTGAATCTTGGTCTTGGCTTCGCCTCATCCCCCTCCTTGGCATCCAGATCCCCCGTCGGCGGACCAGGAGGACATAGACACCGTCATTGAGGATGCCGCCAAGGCTGCCGAGGCGGAGGCCGAGAAGATCGCCGCCGAGGAGGCCGCCAAGGGCGCTGCTGAGGACGCCGCCAAGGGGCCTGCCGGGGAGCCCAACAAGGGGCCTACCGGGGAGGCCGGCAAGGCTGCTGCCGACGAGGAGGTGGTTGATGACCAGCCTTCCTCCTCCGCTACCTCTGGCTCCGGCAGGTATCTGAGGCTGACCAACGACCTTTTCGTCCACCTCCCAGGGTCGTCGACCTCCAGAGCGCCCGTCGAGGGAGAGGTGTTCGACGAGGAGGTGCTTGCCTCCGCCGGGCTCGAGGTTGTTGACGAGCCGAGCACCGGTGGCGACAGTTCTCAGGAGGAGCGACTTCTCCAGGCCATGGGCGCCAATTTCCGGAAGCTCCAGGCACTCCCCCGCGCCCGCCTGGAAAAGGCCAAGTCTAGGATGGCAACGGTGGACAAGGCGGAGGCGGACCTCAAGGTGCGCGTCGCCGAGATGCAGACTTGGTTCCTCCAGGCTTGCGAGGAGCTGAAGGTTGCCCAGGGTGAGCTGGCCAAGCACGACGTGGAGCTCACCATGAAGCGGGCCAACATCGAGAAGGCCCAGGAGACGGCGGAGAACTTGGCCGCCGCAGCTGAGGCCGCTCGAACCCAACACCAGGCCGCGCTGAACTCCCAGGAGGAGGACCTTGCCGCGCGTGAGGAGAAGCTTGCCGCAATGCTCTGCGGCAAGGATGAAGAGGTGGAAAAGCTCATCGTGCAGTGGACCCAGGAGCTGGAGCAGAGGCATAGGGAGGTGCTCGATGCCCAGGCTCTGGTTCATGCCGGCAGAGTGAAGGAGCTGGAGGTGGCGCGGGACGAGCTGAATAAGCAGGCCCTGAAGCTGACGGGGGAGAGGGACGCGGCCAAGGGTGCCTTGGCTGACGTGCAGGCTGCAGTCCTCAGCAAGGCCGAGCTGTTCTCCACGGCCAACAACTCCATCAGGGACCTGAAGCTGAAGCTGGAAGGCCTTGAGGGGATGCTCTCGGAGGGCAAGGCCCGGGAGGGGACCCTGGCCAAGGGGCTGGAGACCGAGAAGCCGCTGCGGAAGAACGAAGCTGCCAACCACAAGGATTCCGTGGAGGGTGTGAACCGCTGGATCGGCCGTCTCGTGGACGTCGCTGGCAGGATCACCATGCAGCTGGCTACCATGGGGATGCCAAATGTGAGGTACGCCCCAGAGCGCGGTGGGACTACCAACGCCAAGTTGACCCTGTTCTTCGAGGGCGTCCTCGGGGCCCTGGAGCAGCTTCACTCCAACCGGGCGGCCTCCCTGGCCGATGAGTCCCGGAAACTTTGCCGGGGTGCCATTACCAAGGTCCTCACCAAGGTGGCGTACTCCTATCCTGACCTCGACTTCGACACCGCGCTAGAGAGCTTGCCGGAGGATGCTGACCTCACACCGCTCAAGGAGCGTATCAAGCCCATCATCAGCAGTATCGACAAAATTCAGAGGGTGGAGGGCCAACGCCAGGATTAGGCACCCCGTTTCTTATCGTCGCTGCAGGTTCATGACCAAGACAATTTCTATCTTTAGTTAGAACCGCGGCGGCAATTAAATGTAATATAACTCTGCAGTACTTTTGATATGGTGCATGTTATTTTCCTGTTCAACCTCTCTTGGTATGTCCACCCTACGTTTATCGGGTAGGCTTGCCGGCGCGTAAACCCAGGGCGGCGTCTTGAGGACGGATCCCCAATGGCCTGCCAGGTGTGCTTGCTGCTGGGCAAACCACCTTACCGCCCTTAACGCGGTCGCTCGAACTGTCGAGCTTGACTCAAGTCAGAATCGAGAGCGTTGCCAATTGCGAAAGGCTACCCTGCCACTCTCGACGCGTCCGCTTGAGCTGTTGAGCGGACTCGAAACAGAACAAGGGCGTTGCCAATCGCGGGAGGGCCCCTTCGCGTGCAGGTTTTCCATGCAAAGAACGAGATCTCTGAGGGGAATAACCTTATATAAAAAGGAAATATTTAAAGTTCGGCATGACTTAGATTTCTTGTCGCCGCTCTGGCGCCCTTCGTGCTTGCAGGCAGCACCGTCCTCTTGGCTGTCTTCTTCCTTAGAAACCACGGCCACGAGGAATTGCTAAGCTGGTTGCTAAAGCGGATTCCTTCAACTGCGCCTCCTACCTGGCGCGCCAAAGATGTCGGTGGGAACGACACCTATGGGATCACTTGAATCCCTTCTACGGTTGGCGGGCGCGGGGTCGTGAGAAGAGCATGTCTAATAGGAAGCACACGGATCGTTTACCCAGGTTCGGGCCGCAAGGATGCGTAATACCCTAGTCCTGCTTTGGTGGATGTATTGAGTGTTCTTATGTTTTTGAGCTAGCTACGGGGTGTAACTTGCCCAAAAGAGCCGAATCCCTCTCTAGTATGCCATGGACCTCCTTTTATAGTCGAAAGGGGCTGCCACAGTGGCACACAGGAGGTGGAAGGGTCTACAGTGTTGTGAGCTTATCGCCCGTATTACAGGACAAGACACATTTAATTCATCGCTTAGGTGTCCCTTAGCTTTATCGGGGACGAGAACGAGTCCCGTCCCGTCTGTCGCCGCCTCGCCTTGCTTCGACACGTGCCCAGGCCAGCGATGCATGCGGTGCCATGTAGGCAGGCAAGCAGCTGAGGTGGCGCGGTGGTAGGGTCTTCACGAAGATCTGCATGCCACCACGCAGGTGCTTGCTGAATTGGTGTAGAGGCCGCCCGTCGCCACGCAGGTGCCTGCCCAGCTGGTTGAGCTAGCAGCTGCTTGGGGATGGCGGTGGAGTCTTGGCTGGTGGGGGCCTGGCAGTGGCCCCGCTGATGCCCCCGGCAAGGGTCTTGCTGTGGCATTGCAGTCATCCCCGGCAAGGCGCTCGCCGGGGGTCTTGTGGATCTCCTCGGCTAGGATCCCGCTGAGGGTCGCCGTCTTCTGGTCCTCATATGATCTCGCATGTTTATGATCTTGACAAAGATCTGCATGCCTCCATGGAGGTGCCTCCTGAGCCTTGGTCCCAACGTAGTCATTGGCGGCGTTTGGAACTCTTGGGCTCAAGGGTGGCTCACTCCGCTGGTGTTGGGCGAGTTGCCCCGGCAAGGCTCTTGCCGGGGCTGCTGAGGCTGCCCCGGCAAGGTTCTTGCCGGGGGAACCTGCTTCGCCCCTCTGCTCTTCGGGTTCTTGGTCTTGGTGTTGCCTTGTTTGTCTTAGGCTTCGGCTTTTCTCCGGCTTCCTTCCTTTGCCCTGCTACGTGCGGCCGTGGCGCGCGGCTCTGATTGCCCGTGCACAAGTAAAGGGGTCAAAAGGAGAGCCCCTACTTTTGTACACCGACACTCATGTGTATAATGTGTTTATCACATAATGTATGGTGCCCCGCCTCCTACTCCCACAATTATTTAGATGTGAGTTGCAAACGCCACAGATTACCACAAATTCAAATAAAATGTGAGATTGTTCGATATATAGTATTGTTTAGATTGTTTGATATTTAGTTGTAAGCTGCAAATGCCACACATTATCACAAATTCAAATAAAATGTGAGATTGTTCGATGTATAGTATGGTTTAGATTGTTCGACATTTAGCTGTGAGTTGCAAATGCCATGCATTATCACGTTATGGTATAACATGTGCAAAACCACAGCACGCGTATCACCGCTATATTCATGCATGCATATGTTTATAACACTATGATCTCCTATTCAAATATATGAATCCACTTTCATGTCAAATTATCATCTTTGTTAGTCTCTTACACCCACACAATCCTCTAACCTTTGTAGCTAGCACTAACTTTCACTCGTGCATGCACACGCCCTCCTCGCCCTCCCCCTCCCTCAGCATTCTATCCATCGCGCACATTCTTTTTTTTTCTTTAGGTCGTTCTCCCACAGTCTCCACAACTCCTTTCCGACACACACCGATCGATAAACCTCTCCAGCGATGTCTTCCTACAACATACACACGCACCTTCCATCTCCTCCTTTCCATGTCCATGCCTTGTGTCTCTCATACGGTCCCACACACGTGTAAATTCTCGCCCCTCTTTTCATCGATCTCACAATCGCACGCTCCTCCCCCTATCTAGCTAGTAGCTCAGCATCTCACACCACCTCCTAGCTCCATTCTCTCTGTCTATCCGTCTCGCTGGGCCTTATTTTCCTCTAACAAATGGATGTACACCGACCGATCTCCCGCTATACATATAGCTATCTAGGTCCTTATAACTCGTTTTCCCCATGCATCGATCGATCTACCTCATTAGTTATGTCTCTCCCTTCCTCCGACAAACAACAATTGATCTACCGATCTAGTTAGGTTTGCTTACCAAACACATGGTTCCCCTTCATCATCCATGCATGCGTCCCGACACATCTATCATGCACAGGCACAACACATCCCCACTCTTATTGATAATATTGCAGTTCTACCCTCAGTTTATCTAGTAGGCCTCTCCCACCATCTTCGAGAAGCAACTCCATCACCCATCCAGCACTCTACCCCTCTCCCTCCCCCTCTCTCTCTCCTCTCTATGTCTCTCTCTCTGTCCCAACCTATTTCCCGTCCTTCAGTTATGTATGGATGTTGACTGATCTCCCTCAAGACATAGCTGGGTCTCTCCTTCTCAACACATATACGAGTCGTTCTACCTCTCTAGGTAGGCCTCTGCCTCCCCCCTCCCCCCACACACCGATACATCGTGCGCTCTAGTCATGTCTCCCTACCACACACAAACTTGCCATGTGCCCTCCGACGTTCCTGTAGGTCAGTCGCCCTATATCTTTGACTTGCACACACACAATTTCGATGGCTCTCTTCATCGATCTCGCACCCACCCACTTGATCCTCTCTTCGACTCTACAATATCTATGACCCTCCCTCTCTTCTCGTGGATCGCCCCCTCTATATATGATATCGATAGGCCTCTATTTCACACACATTGCATGTGTCAAATTTTTGTTTGAGATGTCATCGACACATATTCCCACAAATACATTCACGAACCCCCCCCCCAAACAAAAAAACTCACGAATGCACACGCCATCTATCTAGGTTTGTATCTCTCTCTCACACACACACGTAGGTGGGGGCGTGCACGAAGAGAAGAGGTGCACGCACGGCGCACGTACTCCCGTCTCTTTCCCATCCACACCCGCGCGGGTACACGGTGGAGCTCATTTCTGTACGAAAAGGCAGCCTACGTGGTAATTTGACACGTGTACTAGTTGTCCACTTGATGGAGGATCGTCTACCACGGGTGAACAAACAAATTGCGACTTGACGCGTTATGTTAAAAAAGAGGCAGACCATGTGGGGCCTACCTTAGAGGCAATGCTCTATACACTCAGGATGCTCTGTGCGTATTACTTTTGATGTGTCTCGTCAACTCGCAGAACGAGGAGAAGCATGCTTAGTACACCGTCTCCCCCGCCCACGGGCGCGGTGGCTCGCAGGACGAGGTGAAGCTTGCTTACTATGCCTTACGCCCGCTCCCTCGCCCATGCACGCGGTGGCTCGCAGGACGAGGAGAATTTTTTACTACTCCCTCCGTTTACTCCTCATCCCTACCTTGGTTAGAGAGATTATCATATTGTTTGGAATATATGTCCTTTAGTAGATTTCAATATGAACTACTAGTACATACTCCAAACACTGATGTATATAGACGTATTTTAGAGTGTAGATTCACTCATTTTGCTCCGTATGTAGTCAATATTGAAACGAAATTAATAGTACACACTCTCCCTCGCCCACGTGGTGGACGTGCAGCAATTCATTCAGTCTCATATAGCCAGAACGATATATACTACAGTACCATTTTTGCTCAACTTCCCGAAGAGGCGAAGAGCCAATCGCAAGGTTAATATTTTGGAGATGCCAAGCGCAAGGTTTATAGGAGAACGGGTAGTAGTAGTACTAGTAGTACGTACCAGTGGTACGTACTGTACGAGGAAGAAGGCAACAAGATGTATGTTTTGCATGACAGTCTCTTCTTATAGGACGTGCTAGACCTAGTGGGCCTCATTGTTGCAATGGGACTACTCCCTATCATAGATGGCACGATTCAGAGTGGTGGGCAGCGGGCATAATTCGGAGCTGCTTAGGCTAGTCATAGTGGGAGTAACTTATGTAGTAACATGACACATCCCAAGACAAATTTGCTTATGTGGCATGGAGTTAATGAGGGAAGAGATGCTTGTGGTAACATAATATGTTACTGTAACATAACACACCCCGAGGTAAAATGAGTCTATGTCTCAATTAATGAAGGTTTGTATGTTATCATCTATATGTTACTACCCATTATGAAGGTAGTAACCTGGACTAGTAACAAAAGCATGTCACTAGTCTAAGTTACTCCCCACTATGACTGGCCTTAGTCTTAAACCCCATGAAGAAGTCCCATCGAAAGGAATAGCCATCCTCTACACGTGCTCCTATGTAAAATGAGTAAATGAGACAAAAAAAGAAAGAGACAAAGTAAAAAAATCACCAGCCTTAGATCCAGCCCTATTGTATCAGTGAATGATATTTCCACGTTGTGATTGACATGGCTATATTATCAACCATGCTACAGAGGTAGAAGCGGATTTTTATTTATTCGCAGAGGTAGCAGCGGATGGATATTCAACGAGGAGTAAAATGATGGCTGCTTCCTCGGTCAAACATAGAGAAAGGTGGGCCTCGTGATTTCACGGCTTATTAGTCATTATTACTGCCTATACTCTTTGCCCATATATAATAACCGTGTGTAGTACAGTAGTGGGCTATACTTTTAATAACCATGCTCGAAGAGAAGAGCTGCACACACCCACGCACGTAGTGTACTAGTAGCACTCTTTGCGTCTTTTGCGTCTTCCCCAACCACACATGTGACACGGTGGAGCTCATTTCTGTAAGATGATGCAGCCCACGTGATAATTTGACGCGTCTAGTAGTAGTTACTCACTTATAAATAATGGAGGGTCGGGAACCATGCATGAACGGTGCCGCTGTCATTTATAAATAAAGTTTTTTTTTCTTCAGTGGCACATACGCAATATAAATAGGTTCATATGGAGAGAAAAGGAAACCGCTCCACTTTATACATAGCCAGGATGAGCCTACATGGTTGCTTGCTGGGGTTGCTCTCTTCACACCGTCTCACACAAAACGACTGTGGCCACATCTCTAACATCCCGGCAGATCACGCCCGCCGGGGGAAGGGGTGGATGCTTAGTGTAGATGCGGTCACCGTCGCTGACGGCGAAAACCCACTATCGGCACGTCCCGATCAGGGGTCCCCGCCATTCTCTCTCACAAAGCCGGTGAGGTTGCCTTCGTCCCTTGCTCACTGCCGCGACGTGGGCAGTTGCCGCCTCCCGCCGCCCTCCTCTAGGTTGAGCTATGTCCCGACATCCCTCAGGTACAACTTCCTTTACAGCCGGCTTGCACCACTGCCAGCTGCCGACATCACTCCATGTGGATATTTCTCTACTTCTTTGCCCCGCACATACCTCTACTGGCTTCCACGTACTATATTTGTGATGAGTTTATGTCTCATCAACTAGTCCCAGTAATGTTATTCTAATCACGCTTCTTCAATTTCTTTGCCACAGGGATGCTCATCTCGATTTTGGTGAAACTGCACAAAATGATCTGATGGACAAAGGGTTGCAAACCTCATTTCTTCGGAAGCTCCAACGTTGCCAGCAAATTAAAGCCTGGTTAGGGTTTACGGTTCAAGGGCTAGGGACTGCATGGATCGTTTTTTTCTTTAGCTGTCTCTGTTCCAAAATAAGTGTCAACTTTAGTAGTAGTACAACTTTGTACTAAAGTTTGCATAAAGTTGAGACACTTATTTTGGAATGGAGGGAGTACATATTGGCTATGATATGTCAATCATTGAGATGCAATAGCATGCATGTTAGTCTCCTTTGTATTTGATGAAATGTTGCAACGGGCAACCTTGGACGCAATATACATGAAACAGAAGCTGGAAGCTTCATACCATTGTACAAATTTATCTCGCTGAGAAATTATAGTACGTACTATACTAGTACAATACGATGTAAAGAGTTAGGTGTCGCACGGTGTCCAGAAAATATGGTGATAGTGTGAGATGGGCCATCTAATCACTGAGCTTGCGTGTTTTCACTGCTTTCACACTTCTCCGCTGTAAGAATGGAGAAAATTATAATCTAGTAGTACCTCCTTTCGCCGAAAGCGCGGGACATCCAGCAGTCGTACCACCTCAGTAATAATGACCAATGAGCCGTCAAATCACATAGACCCAGCAGTAAGTTGGACAGACGAAGCAACCATCACTCTTGAATCCGCTTCTCCCTTCAACGCATGAGCCAGTGAGAGGTCGCGTCTGCTCTGCCCGGTCATGAATGCGGCACCGATTCTTTGGAGCGGCGCTGGCCATTACGGGCGGGAGGCGCGCGCGAGCGATGGAGGGGCATTGGGTGGGCCAAGCTGGTCAGGAGCGGGCGTGGCAGCTGTCCGCCTGTCCCGACCAGATGCCCGGAAACGAGAGGATGCACCGACTCTCGCCTCTAAATCGTACACTACACACCATCTCTCTATAGGAGTAGGTCGATGTGTCGCTCTCTCAAACACACACATGCTGTTAAACACACACACACACACACACACACGCTGATGTAAAATGAGTCTATATCTCAATTAATTAAGACTTGTAGGTTACCATCCATATGCATGTTACTAGTCCAAGTTAGTCACCACTATGATCAGCTTAGCAATGTAACCAAATGCTCCTTACTCTGCCATGTTATCTCCCCCGGAAACCCAATGCATGGAGCGCAACTACGTGTTGATCAGTCAAGAAATCAAAGTCGGCTTGCATGCGAGTTAATACGTGGCGCTGCATGGTAGCTAAAATGGCATCTCTTAGTTGTTGTGATTAATTGTTGCGTTTAGAGACAGAAATCAGGGCTTTGATTGGAGGAAGGACCGGTCAAGTTTCTCCTTCTCCTCCAATCTGCTTGCACCTTGGTCCCACTGCACCTTCTAACGTGACTTATTACACCTAGACGGAGGGAGTAGTACGAGATACGATGGCACACTGACTTAGGTCGAATACAAGTGCCCAAAATTGTGTGCATGTTATAATAAGGATTCACTTAAAATAGTACATGAGCGAACAGAGGGATCAATTGGTCTGTGTTCACAAGCAGTAGCGATATGTGTGAGGTAAGATACACCGTTGGTGCTTTTAATTTTTCTTTTTAATTAATTTGTTTGTTTCACCCTCTGACTGGTGGGACCCAACGTACTACTTGGAGAGAGGTAAGGTGACTAAGGCTGCATTATTTCTGTACTACCAACACTGCTCTAAATCCCAAAAGACCTTACCACCAAAGCCACATGACACAATTATGATTTAAATCCCAATGACTCCCACGCAAAAAAACACGGCATGCTTGTCACACGAATGCAGGAATGTATAAAAGGTTACTTTCCTCTCGTTAAACATAACGTGAGGGTGGTGTAGCTGGTTAGCCTGTTCGCTCATCAAACTTGAGGTCTCGGGTTCGATAACCACACTTGAGCATAATTTTGTTTTTGTTCGACTTCTTTCTTCCACCCAATGACAGGTAGGTCACGCATGACAGAGAGAGAAAGTGATCTGGGCAGTGCCAGGAGGATTCTTTGACTAGTCAAAATGGATGGATACGAAGCTATACGATCTCAGCCTCGGCGCTTGTTTTCTACGGTTTGCACTCTTCACACTCTCTCTCCACTATATATATACACGTTGGAGCCTCAACGCTTGTAGTTGCTCTCTTCACACTCTCTCACCCTCTCCAGATCTAAACAAGACTTCGTTGGCCTCTCTCTCTCTCTCTCCCCTCACTGCTGGTCAAAGAGCCGGTAGGATCCGTCTGCCGGGAAGGGAAGGAGGCTTAATGTTGTCGCCGTCGGCGAGGAGGGAATCCACTACCGGCGTAGTTATTCTCTTTCACCCAGCTGCGGCGCGGGAGGGCCTCCGACCCCTTCTTCCTCGCCGCCGTACATAGTGTGGGCAGCATGGCCTCCGATCGCCCACCAAACCACACCCCAAGAACCTTAAGGTATAATTTACTTATTCCACAGGCATTGCTCTAGCTGCATGTGGGCTTTTTCTGCTTCTGCACTCGAATCTTGGTGTTGGATCAAACAGGAAAGTAGTGGGGAAAGTTGTATAGCATGAATCTAGGACGTGGTTCAAAGAGGAAAGGAATGGGGGGGAAGTAGTGGGGAAAGTTGTATAACATGAATCTAGGACGTGGTTCAAAAAGGAAAGGAAAGGGGGAAAGTAGTGGGGAAAGTTGTATAGCATGAATCTAGGACGTGGTTCAAAGAGGAAAGGAAGGGGGAAGTTGTATAGCATGAATCTAGGACGTGGTTCAAAGAGGAAAGGAAAGGGGGAAAGTATTAGTACAGACTGGCTATCCAGCACCTATGTTGGTCGAAAAGGGAAAACAATGACAAAAGCAGTATGCACATCTGTAATGAACTGATCTTTTTGTTTTTGGGGACAAGGCTGTAGAGTTTCAACAGGACTAGATTTTTTGCGCTCACATAGGGAAAGGTGTTTAAAGATAACAAAACTGGGACCAACACAAATATGCTCCTTGGTTGTTTATTCTTTGTTGCAACAGACTGTGCATCACCCCTTCATACATCGGTAGATGCACATGGTGATGGTGAGTCCATTGTCCCGTGCAACTCTTTAGCTGTTGTTAATCTAAGGCCTTGTTTGGTTAAAAAGTCCTAGGACTTTTTTTTAGTCCCAACTAAAAAGTCCCTAGTCCCTACCTGCTTGGTTCCAAGGACTATACATGGACTAGAGGTTATTAAATGACATGCTAAAAGACCATGTTACCCCTAGTAATGAACTAATAGAGATAAGGTGCGATGCGGGGCAGGGGCAACTGTTGGAAAAAGTCCCAAAAAGACTCTCCCTCGGGGTCTTCTTTCTTTAGTCCCAAATGCCCACTTTTAGTCCCTAAAAGTCCCTCCTGTTTGGTTTAGATGGGACTGAAAGGGACTTTTTTAGTCCCTACACCAAAAAGTCCCTGTAAACAAACACCCTCTAATAATGCCGCTGGAAATTGATGCAATGCCACAGTTAAAAGCAAATTACATGTTTAACGAATTTTATTGTTAATATAATCTCTCTGTTAATATGAATCAATGCCACCGTTTGAGAAATGCTACTGTCTTGCTTTATTTCCCAATTAGATAAGTTAGATGCTTCTTTTGTTGGCTTCTGTGTCATCCACCGTTATTGACCACTTGTTGTTTCCTTTGCACCTCTGTGTAAACAGGGTTATCTACTTCACCTCGTTGCTATTGTGACCTTTTGTTGCACTGCACAAAACACTTTTGTTTTAAGAGTGTTTTGTGCAGTTCAACCAAAACGTCACACCGACAATGTTGCTTGATTGCTTGATCTTAGTGGAACTGCACAAGAGGAGATCTTACTTCCTATCCGTGTTGGCAAATTTGGTTCAGATCTTCTTCTTGTGAGTTGTTTGAATTCCGCGTCATGAGAGGTCAGTACTAGCCTTCTTTCACATGATTGTGCAGTGTGCTTTCATATGTTGTGCTACTTGTACGGTAATGTTGCTTGATTTTAGTGAACTGCACAAATGGACACAAGACTTCCAATCTGTATGTGCACCGTAATATCCCATTGAGGTAAGATAAGGATATTGCACAACTTTTGGCCTGTATTTTGCCACTTTCATCAGAAAATTAATGTCGTTGTTTAGTGCTATACTTGTGCTCCCTAATTGACATGCCAAATCTTACATTGAAGGGAAGCTTGTCTGTTATTGAACCAAGTGATGAAGGGGAAGAACAAGCGGAAGAAAAACAAAAATCAACTCCCGGTGCTGTAATGAAGCACTGGAACTATGATGACACAAGTAATGATATAGTTTTGCATCTTAATTTATTGCTATGGCTGGAACGAGCAATTGTTTTGCCACTGATTTGATGCCACTCTTAATGTAATATGTAATTATCTCTACTTGTGCAAACAGGGATCTTCTTTGAAGATACCATATATTTTAGTGGAACTGCACAAGAAGATGTTGGAAACATTAAACTAATCGAGGAGTATATAGTAAGCATGGCAACCATAGTAGATAACAACAGATGGTTCCGGAGAAGTGCTTGATCTGTATGCTCTACACAATAAGCCTCCTAACAAAGGTTGTTACTCGCCCACGGATTTCATCCATATGATTGAGCTTTGTCATCTCTATTGGTGTTGTGCTACTGTTTAGATATTGTCATGAGAAAGTGGTATTGTCCTTGAGAAGTGCTTCATCTGTGTTGTTTTAAATATTTCCTTTCCTTTTTTCGAGCAAACAGGGATGCTAGCATTTAGTTGTCCTCTTGTCTTTGCACAACAGGATCATCCTCCTCTGAAGAAGAATATGGAGTACGTGAAGTGACTAGTTCCGATTATGCCAGGATGAAGAAGCCCTGTCTATCTTCTCATCAGAAGGAGCAGTTGAAGGATGGTTACATTACTCCCCACAAGACCAAACTAACTTCAGCTCAGAAGGACTGACAGATCTCCATCTTTTTTGCTGTGATGCGCAAGTACAATGTTGTTCTAGGATTCTTTCCGGTGAGTTCCATTTTTTTAAAGTGTGCTCTACATGGACCATGTAGGTGCCTGTTTAAACTGTCAATTCATAGTACAGTTTGCTTTATACTAATCACCTATTTTGTATTTGTGCAAACAGGGGTGCTCAGCTTGATTTCAATGGGAACTGCACAAAATGTTCATGAATACATCGAATCATTCATTTCCACCACAAGAAAGGCGGTGCCGATATGTTCAAGGCGTTGCAACATATAAAGGCGAAATCATACAAGCTACGCGCGAATTTGGTTGATTTTGGTGGAACTGCACAAAAAGAACAGTTGGTTTATTTAGCACGAGGTGCCATGTCAATGTCCGAACTGATGGCAAACCCTGTCCATTCCACAATCGTAGGCATTGATATTTTGGAATGGGAAAACCTTGTCAAAGTTTGCTCATTGATGTACGCAAAACAACACGCATTTGACATTTTAGAATGGGACAACCTTGTCAAATTTTGCTCATTGATGTTAGCAAGAAGACATGCGTTTGATATTTTCAAATGGGACACCCTTTGCTGTCAGCAGCATTGATTGATTTTTCCTTATTGTTTAGTTGTGAAGTAAATATTGGCTCTGACATGTGAATCGCTGAGATGCATAATCATCGATTGTTTTGAATGTTCTCTATGAATTGCCAGGCATGTGTGTTTGATTGCAATGTACAGGAACGCTAAAAAGCAGCTCAAACTGTTTGTACTCCCTCTGTTCCTTTTACTTCGCATATTAGATTTATTTCAAGTCAGTTGATTTTACATTGTGAATGTTCATACTTTTTCTAAAAGATTGGTCAAAGTAGAGATACTTTGACTGCAGACAAAACTTGTATGCAGACTAAAAAGGACCGGATGGAGTACATGTGAAACTGCTGCAAATGAGGTGATCACCCTCGGAATAGTCCTAGTACGTATTGTTTTGCATGTTCATCCAATGCCAGTGATACAAGAATTCGAACTAATCGAAGTACATTCATTCATACACGGTCAGATTTCATATAAACATGTCGGATTTCATTACATTTCATACATTCTTCACCTAAAAAGGGATGCGCTGGAGGTATAATTAATTAACCGAATCTACCCACCTGTGTCCGGCTGAGCCAAACAGAAGCTTATTCTCTAGCGGACTGAGCTTCAGTGACTTAACTGTAGGTGCAATTGTGTAACTAACATGTGGCCCAGATGCCTGTTGGGCCCAGGTGTCAGTGACCCAACTGCACCGGCAGTTAAGTAACTGAAGCAGCATCCTTCTCCAACATAGCTCTCCGACTCCACGTCGCCGCCAAGAAGCTAATCGGCCGTCAATGGTCAACCCGCTTAGCTTGGCTTCAACCGGAGGGTAGCAGCGGTGACCTTACTTGGACCCGAGCGGCGGCGACCTACCGTGTTCTACTCTTCCTCGTTTTCTGTGTGGAGCAGCCTCATTGGCAGCGGGGCGAGGCCTCGACAGAGCCGGGGATGTCCTCTGTCTCATTGCCAGCGGGGCGGCGCCTCAGCGGAGCGGGGGGAATCCTCCCCCTTGTTGCCGGCAGGGTGGGGCCTCGGCTGAGCCGACGTGGTCCTTTGCCTCATCGTTGGCAGGGCGGGGCCTCGGCGGAGTAGGGCCTCGCCGAAGCCGGTGAGGTCCTCCGCCTCCGTGCTGGCGGGGCAGGGCCTCGGCGGAGCCAGTGGTGTCCTCTGCCTCGTTGTTGGCGCCGAGGGTGAGGGAGTCCTGGATTAGGGGGTCCTCGGGTGTCCGGACTATGGTACGTGGGCCAGACTGATGGGCTATAAAAGATACAAGACCGAAGACTATCTCCCGTGTCCGGATGGGACTCTCCTTGGTGTGGAAGGCAAGCTTGGCGTCCCAATATGAAGATTCCTTTCTCTATAACCGACTTTGTATAGCCCTAGTCCTCTCTGGTGTCTATATAAACCGAAGGGCTTAGTCCTTAGAGGCAAGAATCATAATCATAGTCATACAGGCTAGACTTCTAGGGTTTTAGCCATTACGATCTCGAGGTAGATCAACTCTTGTAATACTCATATTCATCAAGATCAATCAAGCAGGAACTAGGGTATTACCTCCATAGAGAGGGCCCGAACCTGGATAAACATCGTGTCCCCCGTCTCCTGTTACCATCGACCTTAAACGCACAGTTCGGGACCCCCTACCCGAGATCCGCCGGTTTTGACACCGACATTGGTGCTTTCATTGAGAGTTGCGCTGTGTCGTCGTCAAGAGGTTCGATGGCCCCGTCAATCACCTACAACAATGTTGTCCAGGGAGAAACCTTCCTCCCAGACAGATCTTCGTATTCGGCGGCTTCGCACTGCGGGCCAACTTGCTTGGCCATCTAGAGCAGATCGATAGCTACGCCCCTGGCCGTCAGGTCAGATTTGGAAGCTTGAACTACGTCGCGGATATCCGCGGAGACTTGATCTTCGACGGATTCGAGACCACGGCAGCCGCTCCATGTCACCACGATGAACATGACTTAAATCTGTCATCGGACCATGCCCAGGGGATAGCGCCTGTAACTGCTCTGGCCCTAGATCCGGAGCAGATTGTGTCATCTGAGGACGGGAGGCTCAACCCCGCCACGAAAGCCACAGACTCAGCGGCGTCGGAGCCGCACACCGACCCAACCTCGAGTGGGATCTATGTCACCGGAACCTCGGACCTGTTTCCGGCTACAAGTTTCGAACCATGTGTGTCCGCGCACGACGAGCTTGATCAGGCATCGATCGTCGAATTCAGCTCCGCGGACATCTTTCGGCACTCGCCTTTAGGCGATGTGCTAAACTCATTAAAAACACTCTCCTTAGCGGGGGACTCTCAGCCAAATTATATCCGGTTCGAACTGGAGGCTGACGACAGAGAATTTCGCTTCCCACCCCCCGCCCACTTAATAGCCACCATCGAAGACTTAACCGACATGCTCGATTACGGCTCCAAAGACATCGACGGTATGGACGACGATGCTGGAGAGGAGCAGGCCGAAAACACACCGTTCACCGGACGATGGACGGCCACCTCCTCATACGACGTATACATGGTGGATGCACCAAAAGAGAATAGCAGCGATGACAAGGAAGATCCCGTTGAGGATAAACCTCCTGAGATACAACCAAAGCACCGGCGTCAGCAGCACCGCTCTAAATCACGCCGCAGCAAAGACAGCAACACCGGCACAGGAGAAGATAACACTCCGGACAGTGCCGAAGACAATGAAGACCCCGTTGAGGCAACTTACGAACAAGATGAACGGGAAGATGAGCAAGTTAGCCCTGATGAACAGGCCACACACGAAGACTCTGAGGACAGTAATTATCTTCCGCTCTCCGAGGATGAGGTGAGCTTCGGCACCGAGGATTTTATTGTGCTGGAGGAACCTCTCGAGCAGGAGCGCTTTAAGCGCCGGCTAATAGCCACTGCAAGAAGCCTGAAAAAGAAGCAGCAACAGCTTCAAGCTGATCTAGATCTGCTCAACGATAGATGGACTGATGTCCTGGCAGCCGAGGAATACGGCCTTAAACGCCCAGCCAAAAGTTACCCGAAGCGCAAATTGCTACCTCAATTCGATGATGAGGCGCTGGTGCCCGTACCATCATCGCGCAATGCGGCTGACCGACCACCACGTGGTCGGGACAAAGCGACAACTCAAGCCGAACACCAGCCCGCCCCACCTCACCGTAAAGGCAGAGACAAAACAGCTCGGGGACATACATATGACCTGCGGCAGGACTTGGACAGTAGTGCAGGTCAGAACAAATCGATCTATGGATCACGCGGACGTGCCCCGACACGCGATAACGGCTATCTAGCTGGACGCAATAATCATACTCACGCCCGGGCCGAGAACCGCAGACGGACTCCATCCGAGCTATGTCATGACGTGGCCCGATATAGAGGCGCCGCACACCCCCTTTGCTTCACTGACGAGGTAATGGAGCACGAATTCCCAGAAGGGTTTAAACCCGTAAACATCAAATCATACGATGGGACAACAGACCCCGCGGTATGGATCGAGGATTTTCTTCTTCACATTCATATGGCACGCTATGATCTCCATGCCATCAAATACCTCCAACTAAAACTCAAAGGACCAGCCATCACTGGTTGAACAGTCTACCCGAAAACTCCATCGGCAGCTGGGAGGACTTGGAAGAGGCCTTCCTTGAAAACTTCCAAGGTACATATGTTCGACCTCCGGATGTCGACGACTTAAGTCACATAATTCAGCAGCTTGGAGAGTCAGCCAGGAAACTCTGGACTAGGTTCTTAACCAAAAAGAATCAGATCATCGACTGTCCGGATGCCGAAGCCCTGGCGGCCTTTAAACACAGCATCCGAGACGAATGGCTCGCCCGACACCTCGGCCAAGAAAAGCCGAAGTCCATGGCAGCCCTTACAACACTTATGACCCACTTTTGCACGGGTGAAGATAGCTGGCTAGCCCGTAGCAACAACAATGCAAGCGAACCTGGCACTACGAAAGCCAGAAATAGCAACGGCAAGCCCCGACGCAACAGACACAAGCGTCGAAACAACGGTGATAATATTGACGACACGGCGGTCAACGCCGGATTCAGCGGCTCCAAGTCCGGCCAGCGGAAGAAGCCGTTCAAAAGGAACAATTCAGGCCCATCCAGCTTGGACCGCATACTCGATCGCCCATGCCAGATACACAGCACCCCCGACAAACCAGCCAATCACACCAACAGAGACTGTTGGGCTTTTAAACAGGCCGGCAAGTTAAATGCCGAGAACAAGGAGAAGGGGTCGCAAAGTGAGGACGATGACGAGGAGCCCCGTCCACCGAAAAAAGGGGGACAAAAGAAGTCCCCCCCTAGTTAAAATGGTGAACATGATATACGCTACCCACATCCCCAAGAGGGAACGCAAGCGCGCGCTCAGGGACGTCTATGCGATGGAGCCAGTCGCCCCAAAGTTCAACCCATGGTCTTCTTGTCCGATCACTTTTGATCGCAGGGACCATCCGACCAGTATCCGTCATGGTGGTTCAGCCGCACTGGTCCTCGACCCAATAATTGATGGATTCCACCTCACGCGAGTCCTCATGGACGGCGGTAGCAGCCTGAACCTGCTCTATCAGGATACAACACACAAAATGGGCATTAATCCCTCAAGAATTAAGCCCACAAAAACTACCTTTAAAGGAGTCATACCAGGTGTAGAGGTCCGCTGTACGGGCTCAATCACCCTAGAGGTTGTCTTCAGATCCCCGGACAACTTCCGAAGTGAAGAGCTGATCTTCGATATCGTCCCCTTTCGCAGCGGCTATCACGCACTGCTTGGACGAACCGCATTTGCGCGCTTTAACGCGGTGCCACACTACGCTTATCTTAAGCTCAAGATGCCCGGACCACGCGGTGTCATAACAGTCAATGGAAACACGGAACGCTCCCTTCGTACCGAGGAGCACAGCGCTGCGTTAGCAGCAGAAATACAGAGCGGCCGTCTCAAGCAGAACCTTAATTCGTCGGCCAAGCTCCCGGACACTGTCAAACGAGTCCAGACTACTCTGCAACAGGACAGCCCAGCTCATCAAGAGCTCGACTAGCAATTTGGCCTCCATCCCAGTCCCAACCAAGTGGTGGCATTCGTACTACGCGTACATAACTACGCACTCAAAATACCATGGGCATAGACGGAGGCATAACTAGCTTGTGATCCATAATACGGCTCGACCGCTCCTAGACACACATACTTTCAATCCTTTTCAGGGTTTTTTCGCAAGCTTCCTCTGACAACCTGACCATCGGTCCTCTCGACAGGATGGATACACCAAGATGGCAAGAAGCACTGGCGTACAAGGGAATTTCCAGGTGGTCTCTTAAACGTTCACTCTACCTGTTTTCATGACCTGCACACAACTCTCCCTTGGTTGTGGCATGTTATATAGCCCGGTTGCTTATTGCACCACTTGTACAAATACGCTTTGACGTATTAATGAAACTACAATGGAAACAGTTTGCGGCCCAGCTTCTGCGGCATTAGCTTACTACCCCCTTCTTTTTTCCCTTTTTCTTGATAATCTTCTCAAGTTGCACCCGTACACTTTGGTACGCTTTAAATATGCCAGGGGCTTCATCGTGACCCATAAAACGGCAACAAAGTCCGAACGCTTTTTACAATATAGTTCGGCACCCCGAATTTAGCATTATATGCATTGGCTCCGAATCATGTCTTTGGTCAATAGTTGGGTTGCCCGGCTCCTGTGCTTACTACCTTACGTTCTACTATATCGGCTAGGGTAGTAAAGGGAGAACTACTGCGATTGTGTCCTGGTTTATCCAGATGAGCACCTCAGTAGAGAAAGCCGAAAACTGACTGTCATGATGCCGTGAAAGCCGGTCAGCTCTTCGGAGGTTTCAAATCTTTAGCGATTTTTCCGCGTTATGCGATGAATCGGCTCTTACCCGATCAGGTGTTTACAGTACCCTAGTTCGGATACTAGGGGCTGCGCCTAAATATTCATTGTCAAACTCCTATGGCTAAGTGAGGGTGATAAAGCCAAATAGTCTGATTGCCTGGTTCGTTGCGCTAAAAACCTCCTTCAAGGACCAAACAATTGGATCAAGAGTGTTTAGATTCCATCCTGAACACCCCGGTACTACCTACGTGGGGGCTGAAGCCGACGACTGGCCAACTCTCAAAATTTCATAAACACGGCCGCACAAGAGGTAAAATATTAAACAAGCATTATATTACATAGTCGAACTTGTTTCATAATACAGAGCGAGACAATATGAATGTATTCATTCAAAGATTACATCTTTCGTACATTTCTCCGCCACAATGCGGGATCCCTCTAGGACATCGCTAAAATATCGCTCCAGCGTGCGGTGCTCCTTGCTCGCGGGCGGTCCCTCAGTCGCGACCCTAACGGCATTCATCTTCACCCATTGCATCTTGACACGGGCGAAGGCCATCCGCACACCTTCGATGCAGACCGACCGCTTGATGGCATCAAGCCGAGGGCAGGCATCGACTAGCCGCTTCACGAGACCGAATTAGCTACTGGGTATGGCTTCGGCAGGCCACAGCCGGATTAAGTCCTTCATGGCCAGTTCGGCCACCCTATGCAGTTCGACCAGCTGTGTTAGCTGATCGCTAAAGGGCACCGGATGTTCTAGCGCAAGGTATTGCGACCAAAACAGCTTCTTTGTTGAGCTCCCTTCTTCGGCTCGGAAGAATTCCGCAGCATCAGAAGCACTGCGCGGCAGATCCACAAATGCCCCTGGGGAACTCCAAATCCGGGTTAGTAAGAGATATCTCTTCTTCACATACTTGCTTTGCATACTAAAAGCCTTACCCACCACGATTTTCTTGGCCTCCTGGATCTCCTGGAGGGCGCCTTGGGCTTCAACCCGGGCCTCTTCCGCGCTTCGGCGAGCCTTGGCGAGTTCGGTCTCTTGGGCCGAAACATCGCGCTCTAAGGACTCGCATTTCTTCACGCATCCTGGAGCTCTTGCTGGATCTCATCAAGCCTGGCCTCGTGCTTCTCACGGGCGGCTTGTTCCTTGGCAGCTTTCTCCTCGGCCTCGGCCAGTGCCTTTTTAAGGACCTCAACCTCGGCCGCCGCTCCTACAAATATCATGGCACTACGGTCAATACACGTCATTCATTCTTTCCAAATATACAGCAAGTCTCCACATACCTTGCTTGTCCTCCAACTGCCTTTTTACAAGGCCGAACTCTTCTTCGGCCCGCTCTAGACTCTGCTTTAGTCCGGAGACTTCAGCAGCATCAAAGGTTGCGGCCAGCAACAACGCCTGCTTATTCACATAAGACATATTTCGTTAGTTTCCTGCGAAAATTACTTGATCCTCTGTCCGGCTTTTCTTTCCGAACGCCGGATAGTGTCTCAGGGGCTACTGTCTATACTATGACTTTCTCTTTTGCGTCGCTTACCTCAAAGCCTGTCAGCAGGCTCGTGCAGGCTTCGGTCAATCCGCTCTTGACAGACTGAACCCTCTCAACCACCGTACCCATAAGGATACGGTGTTCCTCCATAATGGAAGCGCCTCATAGCACTTCCAGTAGATTATCCGGTGCCTCTGGATGGACAGAGGTCACCGACGGAATAGGCACACCTCCTCCCTTCGGAGGAGGCTGCTCGCTTGGTTCCGGAGCCGTGTAAGTCTCCGGATGGTATCCGGCTGGGGGCCGAATTGGATATGGCCCCCATCGACACTTTCCATGGGGATTTTCTCCCCAAGGTGTCCGGTGGCTGAGGGTTCACCCTCCGGCGCCACCCTAACGGCCTCCTGAACCTCTCCCTGGCCTGGGAAGGTCCTTCGGGACAGCACCTCGGCGTCGCCCTTGGCCTTGGGAGAGTAAACCGTCGGCGGTGACTCGCTGGCCATCGCCTTCGAATCCAGCAAACCCCCTGATGAGGATCGCAGGGAGCTGTCGTGGGCCGAACTGCAATTACATAATTCAACATGTTAAAGCTATGAAGTAGAGATGTTGGATATAGGGACGCATCAGGGTTTTTTAGTACTTACGATGTGGACAGGGGCTTGTTTCGGGGGTGCGGCTCTGGGCTGCTGTCAACATCCCACGCAGAGTTATCCGCCAGGGAACCCTTCCCCCTCTTGGACGCTCCTGCCTCCAGACTAGTGGAGGCCGCCCTCTTCTTCCTTCCCCCCTCAGGGGGAGAGTTGCTTTCTTCCTCATCCTCCTCCTCATCTTCGGCGGCAGAGGAGTGAGTCTTGTTGTCTTCGGACGACACGTCCGAAGCTCCCTTGCGGCGGAGGCCACTTCTGGCCCCCTTGGCCTTCTTCTTCGCCTTCTTCTCCGGCGCCTGGTAAGGCGCCGGGACCAGCATCTTCGTCAGAAGCGGGATGGATGGTTCCTCGGGCATCGGAGCCGGACACTTAATCCGCTCCGCTTTCTCTGTCCATACCTGGAAAATAAATAGTGAGCTTTAGATATCTTCCTCGGCTAAGCAAGTAAAGTGTCCGCCTTGAAACGTGAAATACTTACCGCATTGGCGGGACGGGCCAGGGCATGCCCGCGGTCCTCAGTTCTCTCCGGCGGCGTCTCGTTGCCCTTGAAGAGCAACTTCCAGATATCTTTGTGCATGGTTCCGAAGAACTGTTGCAAGGTCTGGTGCTTGGCCGGATTGAACTCCCAGAAATGGCAAGTCCGGCTCTGGCATGGAAGGATCCAGCAAACTAGCATCACCTGGATCACATTGACGAGCTTAATGTTCTTGTCCACCATGCTCTGGATGCGCGTCTGCAGCGCTATCAGCTCGTCCGATGCAGACCAATTCAGTCCCTTCTCTAGCCAGGAGGTGAGCCGCATTGGAGCTCCGGACTTGAATTCGGGAGCCGCGGCCCAGGTAGCGTCGCGGGGTTCTGTGATACAGAACCACAGTTTCTTCCACTCTTTGGCGGTCTCCACAAAAGTACCTTTGGGCCATGTGACATTGAGCATCTTGCTCACCATGGCACCTCCGCACTCTGCGTGTTGGCCATCCACCACCTTCGGCTTCACGTTGAAGATCTTAAGCCACAGTCTGAAGTGGGGTAGAATGTGGAGGAAGGCCTCGCACACGACAATGAATGCCGAGATGTTGAGGAAGGAGTTTGGGGCTAGCTCATGGAAATCTAGCCCGTAAAAGAACATGAGTCCGCGGACAAAAGTGTGGAGAGGAACCCTAACCCGCAGACGAAATGGGGGATGAACACCACTTTCTCATTGGGCTTCGGGGTGGGGACGATTTGCCCCTTGGCCGGAAGCCGGTGGGTGATTTCTTTTGCCAGGTACCCGGCCTCCTGAAGCTTGGTGATGTCCTTCTCCTTAACGGAGGAGGCCATCCACTTGCCTTGCGCTCCAGATCCGGACATGGTCGAGTGCTTCGTTGAGGCGGAAAGGATGAGGACTTGGGTGCTGGAGCTCGAGATTGGGAGGGTAGAGAGAGAGAAGGCATGGGTGAAGGAAAGGAATCCTTATCTCCTTATAAAGGCAGTGAATATCAAGCGCCTCCCCACTCGCTACTTGAAGCGGCAGGCTGAAAAACGGTTCGAAATAATGACCGGGTGATGACGTGGTGTCACATTACCAAAAGTTGTCAGCGGATTGGACTCGTGAAATATTATACTCTCTGCGGTTGTGTGTGGAATTTGTTTTGCAGAGCCAGACACGTTCATTGCGTCCGAAGACTGTGTTGGAGTATTCGGAGAAGGAACCCGCCTTGCAATGTCGAAGACAATTTGCACGCCGGACACCTCGTCATTGAAGCCTGGTTCAGGGCTACTGAGGGAGTCCTGGATTAGGGGTCCTCGGGTGTCCGAACTATGGTATGTGGGCCGGACTGATGGGCTGTAAAGATACAAGACCGAAGACTATCTCCCGTGTCCCGATGGGACTCTCCTTGGTGTGGAAGGCAAGCTTGGCGTCCCAATATGAAGATTCCTTTCTCTGTAACCGACTTTGTACAGCCCTAGTCCCCTCAGGTGTCTATATAAACCGAAGGGCTTAGTCCGTAGAGGCCAGAATCATAATCATAGTCATACAGGCTAGACTTCTAGGGTTTTAGCCATTACGATCTCGAGGTAGATAAACTCTTGTAATACTCATATTCATCAAGATCAATCAAGCAGGAAGTAGGGTATTACCTCCATAGAGATGGCCCGAACCTGGATAGACATCGTGTCCCCCGTCTCCTGTTACCATCGACCTTAGACGCACAGTTCGGGACCCCCTACCCGAGATCCGCCGGTTTTGACACCGACAGTGGGGCCTCGGCGGAGCAGGGCCTCGTCGACGCCAGCGGAGCGGGGACTCATCAGAGCCGGCATTGTCCTCTGCCTCGTCCTCGGTCTCGCCAAACAGCGCCTTGCCCGCTTCATCGCCCTCTTTGTAGGCGGCCGCAGCCTCCGCCATCCGCATGCGGTACTGCCAGCGCTCGAGGCGGCCCTCGCGGGCAGAGCAGTATGAGTCGAGAAGCACCTGCTGCTCCACCCGCTCCGCGGTGATCTGCTCCTCCGCCTGCAGGTGCTCCTGGAGGAGATGGTGGTTGTACGGGGCGTCGACCTGCGCCTTCCGGAACTGCTCCTGACGCTTCTGCCTCACCGTGTCCATGTATTGGGAACGGGCCTCGCTGATGGTCATGGTGCAATGCACGGGCGAGGATGGCGCGGAGGAGGGGGTTGGCGCTGGATCGTCGACTACCATGTTATCCATTGGGACGTCGTCGTCCTCCGGCTGCCTGCCAGCTAGCCAGTCGGCAGCAATGGCTGCCATCTCCTTGTGGTTCGTCGTCCGCCCGTCCCGAAGAGCGCTGGAGCGCGAGGAAGCCCTGGTGGGTAGTAGTGGTGTGGACAGGACAAAGGGAACGGAGGTGGATGACTACGGCTATGGTCGGCGCAACAGTTTATATAGCAATGGTGGGCGGCGGAGGGACGGACGTGTGGTGCCAGAGTAGCCGCCTCGGCAACCGCGTATCCTTAATGTGGGTGGCAGATGGACGGACAGACGGCACTTGTGTCATTTGAAGGCGGAGCAATCTCCTGCACCGGGAAGCGGGGCGGGCGGCGCTGACCGTTTCGGGCGGAAAGCGTGTGCGGGCGAGGGAGGCGGTCTGGGTGGGCCACGGCAGTTGGACTCGTGCTTGGCAGCGGGTCGGTCCAGCAGCCGGACATGCTGGCTCGCCAGCGAGCTCGCCGAGTTGAGCGTCGACAATCAGACGATGGATGTAGCTTCCGACCAGGAGCCGGCGCCACTGTCCAAGACGCTTCATGCCGTGTCCACCATGGAGCAGGTGCGGCCGCACTTCGACGCCCTAATGGCAGAAGCGCTACCAGCGCAGGAGGACCTGTGCTGCAACCTCCATCTCCTCAACAAGCACCGGTGAACAAGCGAATGACAATGCCATCGCGGACATGTGGCCCTATGATGCTCGCTTCCAGAATGAGTAGCGGGCGTTGTATTAGATCATCCGTAGGGCCCGCGAGGCCCTCTCCGTTGTCCTTCGAGTTGTTGCGCTCATCGTGGCGCCGCCGTCTCGCATTGTCAGCATGGTCAACGAACATACGGAATGAGGAGATGACTTTACTTGGAGAGGATGACAGTGGGGACCCACCAGGGCCAAAGCCGCACGTACGCAAGTGCCTCCTTATTATATACAACTATAATTTTTTTGCTTCCTCCTGGTTTCCCGACATCACGATCCCACACCATTGTCAACCTATGTAGTCAATAAACGAGAGAATTGCACAAGGAGCGGCCGACAGCTGGGACCAAGCAGCTCGAGCAGTATTTGTGTTTTTGAGGTGTGAGCACTGCAGAGTTTTTCTTGAACGATGTTTTCGCTGTTGTTCAGAGGAGAGTAGGGTATTAACTGGGCGGGCTATGGCCCGTCTAGCCCAGGCCAGATCTCCAGCCCAGATATTAATTTTTTTCAAGCTGAAAATGGCTAGCCCAGCTATACTTTTTTTGAGGAATACCCAGGCAAGGTCAACTTGTTATTCTCCGCCCCGCTGGGCTGCAAATCTTTCCAAGGAGGGATGCATTAGGCTTAACAAGAAAATGGGCTTTAAGAAATAATAAATGGGATGTAATTATAAAAACTGGGCAGTAACTATAAAAAAATGCACCAAACACGTAATTAGTTTATAATTTTTGGATTTTGAAATTTTAATTTCATTAATTGTTGCGCGCGCAATGTTTCGTTGGATTTTTACGTAATACAAATTTATATTGAAATTGTATTTAATCTGACTAGAAATTTCGGGATAAAAATATTTCGGATCCCATCAAAATGTGGGAATTTATTGAATTTGTTTGAACGGTTGGTTGAAATTATTAATCGTTGTCCTAGCTAGAAAATGGATTGTACTTTTAACAAACTGTAAATGGGCTGTAGTAAATTCCATTAGAATTCAAAAATGGGTTGTACATTCTTACAAATCGCAAATGGGCTATAAGTTCTCTGCCACACACTTGTGGGCCTACTAAGTTGACGCGTCCCCTAAAAAAAGTAAGTTGACGCATATGCAAGGCTTTGTCAACTTATAGTCAACACACGGTTCTAGCAGCAGTGGCCGTTGGATGTCCATCCAACGGATGTCGTGCTTCTTCTTCAATCTCGGATATTCTAGCTTCAGCCACCCAAAAAATGATTCCTCCCCCTGACATCTGGGGTGCACTGTTTCGGAGGTTGACCTGTGGGCCTACTAAGTTGACGCGTACCAAGGGCTTTGACAACTTAGTCAATATAAACGATTCTAGCTGCAGAGACCGTATGATGTCCATCCAACGGCCGTAGTGCTTCTTCAACCTCTGGTCTTCTTGCTCCAGCCGCCCAAACCAGCGCCAGTGGGACTGCCTGCTCCCGCCTCCCGTGGCCGGCTGTGCTGCCGCACAGGCCGCATTGCCCCACCCTACTCCATTGTTGGCCAGGCCATTCCTCTACTCACCCACACCTCCTGTTATTTTCTGGCGACGGCAGCGGACCAGTAAACCCTCGTACTCCCCACCGTGTGGGCAACCACTGTCGAGTCTTCCCCGGCTCCGTGTCGCTCCCTTCCTAGGCCTCGCCATCGTCCACCGCCCTGGTGCTCTCGGCGCGCCGTGGTCAACGTGGTCAACGAACGACATCCATCGGATGTGGACTGTACGTGGAGAGGCTGACAGCTGGGTCCACGGCTGCACACAAGGAAATGCCTCCTTATTACGTGCAAAACAATGATTCCTCCAACTGACAGCAGGGCCCCACTAGACGGGCCACCGTATTTTGCGAAAAAAAACGTTTCCCCCCTGACTGCTGGGACCCACTAGCTACATCTTCCCACGCAAGGAAGTGCGTCCATATTACGTGCAAAAAAATAATGATTTGCCCCTGACTGCTGGGACCCACCAGCTACATCTTCGCACGCAAGGAAGTGCCTGACAGTCGGGACCCACCTAGTCGAAGCGTACGTAGCGTTGTCATTCCGGTCGCGAACGTGTACGTACATACGATCGGTATGTCTGCACTCTGCAGCAATGAACCGTGGCCGTGTAAGGAAGGGCATGTGTAGTAGTAGAGGCACGCACGTAGCATGTACACGTACGTATAGCGGCCAGGGTGCAAGAAAGTAAATACGGCCACGTACGTACATACGGGCGGGGTCTCGAACGCCTACTCACGCATACGTACGGCCAGGGCTCGTGTACATGGCTGGGTCGAAACAGAGAAACTGCGTCGTCGTCGTGTTCATGGGGAGGCAACGGAATGCGTCGTGTTCATCGGGAGGCAACGGAACGCCTGCTGTTCATCGGGAGCCAACCGGCTTGGACGGAACAGCCGATGGAAACAAGGCCTGGCGTACCGCAGAACAGAGGAAACGGCCTTGTGTTCGACCAGCCACGGTGAAAACGGGATCCTGTTCATTGGGAGGGGTCTGGCGTACCGCAAAACGTAGGAAACGGACCTCCTACGGTCGAAACGGGGTCCTGTTGATCGGGAGGGGTGTGGCGTACTGCAAAACGGAGGAAACGGACTTGTGTTAGAGCGCTACGGTCGAAACGGGGGTCCTGTTCATCGGGAGGGGTGTGGCGTACCGCAAAACGGGACTCCACGGGATACTGTTCATCTCCACCGTCGACTGCCTCCACGGGCTACTATTCATCCACCGTCGACTGCCTCCGTGGGCTCCTGTTCATCCACCGTCGACCTCCTCTAGCCTCCACCTGCGACTGTTCATCCACGGGCTCCTGTTCATCCAGCCTCCACCGCGCGCTCCTCCACCGGCTACTGTTCAACCAGCCCTCTCCATGGGGTCCTATTCAACCACCCCTCCACAGGCTACTGTTCATCCAGCCCTCCACCGGCTACTGTTCAACCAGCCCTCCACGGGGTCGTCCTGTTCATCTAGCCCTCCACAGGGTCCTGTTCATCCACCCCTCCACCGGCTCGATCGATCGGGGTCCTGTTCATCCAGCGGCAATGGCCTCTACTACAACAGGGTCTTGTTCATCCACCCTTCCCCCCCCCACCGGGAACTATTCATCCAACCCCCCCCCCCAACAACGCTCACTGTTCATCCAGAGGCAGTATCGATCGACTTTAGTTAGCAACAGTAGCGAAGGAATCACTCGGGTTCAGTTAACAGCAAGGGATCGATCGATCGCTCGGGTTCAGTAACGCGTAGCCTGTAGTGCAATCGCTCGGGTTCAGTTAGAGCCCAACGCCTCGCTCGGGTTCAGTTAGAGCGCAACGCCTCACACACACGCGCGTACGTATGAGAGAAACGTGCATCGCTCGTCCCCGACCACCCACCGTAACCGGGAACTCCCCCGATATTTTCCTCGCCCTCGCTTCTACCACGGTTTTTTTCCGTCATGGACGGCCCAAAGAATGTCATGCAGCTGCGTCTCCGGCCCGCCCAGGACGAAAAGCCCATTTTCTGTCATGATTTTTTGTCATAGAAGTAGGAGCCCACCACATCTATGATGATACCGGGTTTTGTCACAATTATCGTCATTGAAGTGTCATAAGCATGACAGAAAAGAATTTCGTTCGCCCAAAATTTCACGGATGTGTCTTTTTTTTGTAGTGAGCATGAATAATAAACATTTATGATGATATAAGGAAATATAAATAACAACTTTATTATTGCCTCTAGGGCATATTTCCTTCACTTTCATCTTGTCGGGACATTTAGTAGCATCATGTCCTGCTTCCCTGCAATGAAAACAAATAACTTCCGATAAGTCTTTGGGCTTCTTGGGGATGGTGTCTGCTCTTTAGGTTCTTGGCTTCTTCACTGGACATTTATTGGCATAGTGTCCTAAGGTCTTGCACTTGAAACATGTGATATAACTCAGGTCCTTCTCTGCAGAAATCGGGTTGTTCTGAAAATGCCTTCGTCTTCTCTTCCTGGATTTCTCTGTAATGATCAATGCTTCTATTCTGTGAGGGTCAAACTTCACTTCTACTATCGGGAAGTCTCCGAGATACTCTTCTCTTTCCTTTGTGCAATACTGAGAATAATGTCCTTCTTCTCCACATGAAAGCAAGCGTTGGAGTAAAATCTGTTTAGGCCTTCTTCTTCAGGGTCTTCAACAACTTCCTTCATCACGAGTTCTTCTAAACTTTCCCTGAGGGCTTCTTTCTGCTGCTTGGTAATTTCTTGTACCTTGGGGTAAATGTGACATTGACCAGGGTAGTGTGTAGTTCCTTCACACAGGAAACAAGTAACTTGCCCAGTTGGGCATTCTTTGGCTGGGTGATTCTCCTCACAATGTGGGCATCCATCCTTGTGTTCCTCCTGGGTGTGTCCTATTTCTCCACATATCTTGCATGCACAAGTTTGCTTCATTTTACTATCACCGGGCTTCTGGATAAAACGAGACCTTAATAGAATCGTCTTGAATTCTTCCCAAGCATTTGCTCCATTCCATCCTTGTATAGCTTGATGTATCTCTCGCCATGTTCCGGCACCTTGTGTGATGCGCCGTAAGGTGTATGGAACCATATACTCTCCTTCAATACGGTGCTCCTTCATGCGATCTTCCATGTTCCTTATCCATTGTGCTACCTCCGGATGTGTCATTGATCCCGGAAATACAACTCCATCTTCATTCATCATCTATTGGGTCCAAAGGTTTTGGGATGAGAGATGGAAGATAGAGGGAGATACACACAATACAAACAATAGTTTTGAAGGAACAGGTTTTATTTTGTGGCTGTCGGAAAAACATCAAACAAATGATAGCTCACAAATCGGCGCATCTAAAGTAAGTATATAACAGGGGGTTTGGTCTCCTAAAGGTCAAATAAGTATTTGGAATTCTTCATGGTCTTCAATTTCTTTGAGTGTTCAGAGTCTTCAATGGTTGTAGCTCATTTCTCCGAAATGTATGGTGAAATCTTATTTACTCTGAATTGGTCATCATTTGTCCGATATTTGGTCCTTCTCAGAGTGGCTTCAGTTGGTCCTTAGAGTGGTCGAAAGGGAATACTCTAACTATTTGAGATACGAGGGACTATTTGAGAAAATCGGAAAAGATGAGAAGTAAGAGTCTTTTTGAAAATAAAGTTTTAGAGACATCCTGTCGTAGGGGCTTTTCTGTTTCTAGGGTCACGTCCTACAGTCAACATGTGCTCTGATACCATATCTGTAGCGACCCGATCCCAGACGGTCAAGCCTCTGTGTATCCGTGCCATCCCTGGATCAATATGCTGGCACACACAGTACATCAATGTATATATCAAAGTGCAATCACATGTATAAATAACGTAAAACTGGTATATACCTCATAATACTCAGCGGAAATAATTAAACGGGTGTGGAGTCCCATTAACGCCATCGGCAAGTTGAGTGCAGACCGTAACCCTGTATCATAACTCTTACTCGTCGAAGAAAATCCTGCAACATGATACGTTGCAGCCATGTAGGTCAGTACATTGAATGCACCGGCAAGATCACAATAAGAGAAAACAGATAATAAACTATTCTATATGCAATATGGCTTTATGGCTCTGTGTCTGAGTTTTGTTTTGCATAAAAGCTGGTTTTATTTTCCCTACAACAAAGGAATATCAGGAGTCTGTAGTATAGAGTTTTCTATCATGACATGCTTCCGCCATCCGATGTCTCATAGCCCAAATCATCATAAGTTGCCCACTATTAAATTATCAATCCGGTGTTGAGAGTTCCGAGATAGATCCAAGTCCAGAGGCTCAAATTGTTCATAACCGGGGACATGTCTAATCGATTAGGTTTTAACCCTCTGTAGAGGTTTGTACACTTTACCCGCAAGATTCAATCACTCTTTGTACGTTCTCGCACTTCACGGTGTTTGAGAACAAGACGACCGAAACATGGTCTTCCGAAGATTTCCCCTGACCACTGTCCGGTGCTCATCCAATCCTACCGTAGTTCTACATCTGCTAGCACCGTCCCAGCCAGGGTCACCACAAAGGTCAACCAAGCCAGAGCCCATAGTGACTTGCGGTTGCACAGGTAAGCTTCCGGGAATGAAGTATTCTTCTATCTCTTTAAGCCTGGGTGGAGCTTTCCGCCTGATATCACGGCGCTTCTCTGGAATCACTGAGTACTAGATGCACCAATGTACCCTTCTTAACCATTCTCCACCCAGAGGTATGTTGAATTCTTGTCTTGAGTCTTGAAGTCTTGGCCTTGAAGATGCAGTCCTTGCAGATGTCATCATGGAGTTGTCGTCATTGACGTAGAGTTCTTCATACTCACACCACTCCCGAGTACTCATACCAACCCCGTCTACTTTAGCGTAGCATTGAAACTAAACAACGTCTCGGGCTTGATAACAGGGAGATGGGTTCCTACCTCATGCATTCTACTCAACTACAAGAAGTCAATAACACTACTGGAGGGATCATGAATGGTGACACTAAATGCAATAAATAAATAGGTAGGAATAACATGGTCAAAGTGAACTTGTCTGGTATTTCTTGATGAAGATAATAACGCTCTCAGAATAATGACTTGGTAGAACTATTCGACACTCCGTTGAAAATCTATATTAAACAGACATAGCATTCATATAAGCAAACATCCTAGCAAACAATTCTAGCACTCAAAATAACAATCAAAACAACAAAGAAACTCAATAATAAAACTCAAACAAATTCCAAAGAACCCTCGAATAAAACTACAAAGAAAACTACGAGGGAAAGTCTAAGACTTTACTACAAACAACTAATATAGTTTTACCCTAAGTAAAACTTAATATCAATTAAAACACTAAACTAATTAACAAAAAAGAAATATAGTGTTTATTAAAATAACAGAAGATATTTTTCATAAACTTTTACTAGCAAAAAGAAACACATAAAAAGAATATTTTAAAACTCTAGTTATGATTAAAATAAAACAAGAAAAAGAAATCAACATTATATTTTTCTGTAAATAAAAGTTCAGCCTCTATAACTACAGAAACTAATCAGAAATAAAATAAAACAGAGGTGGAAATAATTTTTAAAGTAATTAAAACAACAGACACAACAACTAGTTAAAATAAACTAAAACAGGATTGTTTCATGATAACCTAATTTAATAAAATCTATAAATGCCAAAATTAATCCTGCTGCTAGGAAGGTCAAAACAAAGCAGTGGCAAAATGAATCACTAACAAATATTAATCCTAGCTCACTTTATAACAGAAATACTAATCTGACTAAAAGTTAAATAACACAATTTTTAAAACTACAAACATGGCCGAAATTATTTTATGCAAAAACTAGAGGAAATTTTCAAACTAGGAAAAAAAGAATCAACTACAAATATTACTTATTCTAGGGGAAATCGAATTTACAAAATCAGAACTTTTCTGTTTATAAATCAGACACGAAAATAAATAAATAAATAAATAACAACGGCGCTATTGGGCCTGAGGGTGCGATCTGAATCTAAACATTGCTTGGTCGTTAACTATCATCCGCTTACAGTGTATAACCACAAGAAACCGATGAACCGGTTTAGATCTAAACCTACAAAAATCGTACACTAAAACCAAGCTAAAAACGCTTATTAAACCGATCTAATCTACATAACGGTTCGATCTAAAAGAAAAAAAGACGCAAAGGGAAGCGCTCGCCCGTGCTTACAGAGGAGGAACGGCGTGGCAGGGAAGAAGAGGCCGGTGGGTGGCGGGGCTCCGGTCGTCGTCGGCGGCGGCGGCGAGGATGTCCAGGCGATGCAGGAGGTCGAGGGCGTCCGATTTTCTGTGGATGGGAGGCGAGGGGATGTCGGGGTCGAGCATAGTGTTGAGGTGAACTCGCGCGGCGTTGGGAGCTCGAGGCGGTGGCTCTGGTGCTTCCTGGACAACATAGAGATGTCAGCAAGGTGCGGGAATGAGAGGGGGTTCGGATGACGAGGGTTGGACACAGGGGGTGGCTCAACGGTGGCTGGGCGTGGCGGTGAATGGCGGCGGCAGCTATGAGATTGGTTTGGAGATGGTGGCGGACGTGGGAGATTTTTGCGAGGGTTTCTGAAGGGGATCACGGGAGGAGGGGTAGGGTATATATAGGACGTTTTCCTTGGGGAGGAGGTAGGCCATGGGCTAGGGTGTGGCGATCGCGTGCGCAGTAGCGGCGTTGTGCGCGTGCTGAGCTCCTCTGTTTCGTGTAGAGGAAAGATGAAGACGAGGTGGACCCAGCAATCAAAGAAAAAAATAGAAAAGATAAAAAATGAGGGGGGAGAGGATTATGGAGAGAGAGAACGAGGGAAAGGGGAGGCGGCGGCTCCTTTTTTAGGGAAAGGGAGGCGGCGGAGGCGGCGGCTCCTGGGAGCTGGGAGCGCTCGCTAGGGCAGCTCTCGTTCGAGCCTGGGCGCTGACGCTGGCTTGGCTCGGCCTGCTGGGCCAGCTGGCCTGGCGGGGTTTTTTTTCAACAGTGTGAGAAAAAAACAAATAAATGGAATAAAACAATCATATAAGCATATTTTGTATCAAAATTTTCAGAAAAAGAAATCCTAAATAACGAACATATTTTCATGTACAAATAAACTACAAAAAAATTAAAACAAAGCAAACAGTGGTACTGTTGCATTTTAAAATTAAATAAAAATATCTTAAAATACCAAAATAATTTCAAATTAATTTCTCTCCATTTTTCTATAGTGGGGAATCATTTTACCCTATTTTCCATATAGTTTATTTTTGGAGAAAAATAATTTGACCAAAAACCTAATAACTCAAAATTGAAAGTGGGTTTCAAAATACTTCCAAATGACTTTCAATTTGATTTCTTTTTTTTACTTCCAACTCATATTTCACATAATTTGAAGAAGTCATTTTATATTTTCTCATGAAAATTATTGAGTTGCATAAAGCTTCTGAATTTGAAATATTTCCAAATGGAATTCAAATCTTTTCAAAACCCTTTTCATTTATTTAAATGGAAGAAGTTATATCATCTTCACTCTAGGGTTTTGTGATGAAATGAATTTGAATTCATGGAGATCAAAATGCAAAGATGAAAGTTTGGGAAAGTCATTTCATTCCCTCTCATTCAACTTTCAAAAAGTTTCAAATTCCACTCAATTTCACACAAGCAACCACACCACAATCAAACAAACAATCAAAACTATTAATTTAATATAACATTCCCAAATTTAGAATTTTGGGATGTTACAAAAAGGGTGGATGCCCTGGAGGAGGATCAAGAAGTTACCTCTCATCTTCAAACTAGATTCATGCTGGAGGAACTTCAGACCTCAGCAATACCCAATTTGGTCATTCCTCCCAATGCTAGATTTCTCTCTTATGAAAATATGAAAAAGAGTGTTGCTTTTTGTCCCGCAGCTATGAAACATCCATGGCACTACAAGAAATATGTCAACTTGTGACCCTCACTATTGGTCCCTGAAAGGTCATTGATTTTCATTTGCGACCTTTTTTGACCAAAAAAAGATGGTTAAAAGCTGGCAGTCGTAAACTAAAATTAACGACCTTCTTTGTGAGAAGGTCGTAGACGTTTATGACCAAAACAGAAGGTCATTGAACCCATGACCTTTTGTCTTGGTCACTGGTTGTCTGCCCAGGCCACGTCGGATCCGACGTGGCAATCTGACGTGGCAAAATTGCGACCAATTGAAAAGGTCGATGTAAGATTCAGCCCGATCCAATTTGGTGTTTTAGATGGGCCGAGCCCATTAATTCAGCTTTTTTACTTTATATTTTTTCTGTTTATTTTCTCTAGCTACATGGGCCTGGCCCAACCATTAGGCCTTTTTATTTTCTAGGGCATTGCGGTCCATTTCTTTTTAATTTCCTGTTTTTTTGTCAGCTCCAGTAATGGGTCCCAATTGTCAGATTTTTCCTGGTTCCAAATCGCTTTTTCACAGCTTATTAATAAGCAGTATATATCAAACAGAAAGAAGAGAGAAGCATATGAAAATCTTCAAATAACAATCAAAATAGGTTTATTACAATATATTCTGTACAGAACAGAACATGTGAAACTCCATACACTCGTTCACATCACAACAACCAATTTAACCGTCAAATATTGCATGCCCAGGAACTTCAAACTTCACATAGATAACCATACAATATTCCACACAATCACAAATATTGCGATCGACAAATAAAATGCTCTTCCAGTGTAATGCTAACTACTCTTGGATACCACGGAACATGCTCTTCAACATAGGAAGAAGCCATCAACGGAGTTCTACCAACAACACAAGCTCCATTCACCTACAAGAACAGAATGGAATATCAAGTACTGGATCGTTCAAGCAGATTACAAGCAACATATATATGTAGAAGTACATCAGGAAATATGATAGAAAAACTAGACAACAGATACACCTATACAGCCCAACAAATGGGTGATGACGACAAGATAAAAATATAGAATAGGAAATTTATGAGATTACATATTTGCCAACAAATGGGTGATGACAACAGATACACTTATCGGGAAAATATATATTTAACGAAATTTCACATGACAAAGTAGTTTTTGCTTCAAGTTTTAAAACTCAACCATTCATCATTAATAGTAGCAATTCAAACTAGAACTTAAATTCTCTAGTAAGATATTCAATACAACATTGTTCTTTCAAAAAATTGAACAGTTGCAAGTAACAGCTTAATAGACATCAAACTCACTAGGCAAATTAAATTACTACAGTACACTAGTGCAGACACCGTCCTTTCGGCGCCATCGCTTGCGTGCTAATATATTTAGGAACGGAGGGAGTAGTTACATGCTACTGTTGATCGCTGTTTTAAGTTTATTTCCCTTAGTATTAAAGATATTTTTTCACAATTTACTGTTATGTGAATCTTTTTTTACAGTCCATTTACTCTGTCAGGTATGCCAGTATTTACTGTATCCGGTAGTCGGTTTGTTTTGTTGCCAATATAGTGCAGTGTAAATTTGGGAACGACCCTGACACCAGCTACACGAAAAGCAACAGAACAAAAACGACCCTGACACCAGAACTTGCGGGCAAGTTGAGAGAAACAACCAAACTTTAAGGCAGAACTTGCAGCATGGACACGCAAGAGAAGAGCAAGACAAAGAAAAGACCAAAAATTGGGGAAAACTTACAGCAAGAACGCTGGGACAAACCTGGAAGGAACAATGGCGGATGCAACACAGCAAACACCCCTCGCCCCCAATTTTGCTTTGTCTACGCTTCTCCAGCATTGTTCATAGGGATTGGGACTTCAGGGGCCTTGCCTTTCCCTCTACAAATCAACAAGATTTCGCCAAAAACATCAAAAGGGGCAGCAAAATGAGGTCATATAGGACTTCAGCTAGTACAGATTACAAACAACTATGTATCATAAGTACACTAGAGCTAGCAAGGAATGAATTTTTTTAGAAAACTGTAAAACCAGAAGATAGGTACAGTAAGTCGTGATCAAACAGAACTATAATTACATAAAATGGGTGCTTGGATCTTGCTGATGTGGATATAGAGTACAACTAGTGCAGATTACAAGCTACTTAGTACATATCAGACTTACACAAACTTTAAATTTTCAGAAAACTGCAAGACATGAGCAGAAGAACTGTAATTACATGAAAATGGTGCTCTGATCTAGAAGATCAGAGAACATAGGCTAAAGAAACAGCAGAGGCTGATATCTCAGTACTCTAATCATTACCAATTACTGACTTACAGTCCTCAAAACCCAAATTTACACTGCACTATATTGGCAACAAAACAAACCAACTACCGGATACAGTAAATACTGGCATACATGGACAGAGTAAATGGACTGTAAAAAAAAGATTCACATAACAGTAAATTGTGAAAAAATATCTTTAATACTAAGGGAAATAAACTTAAAATTGCGATCAACAGTAGCATGTAACTACTCCCTCCGTTCCTAAATATATGTAACTACTCCCACCGTTCCTAAATAAAGGCAAGATCTAATATTACTAGTCAAAGCACGCATACTAACATCACAAACATGCATCATATAGTAATTCAACATTGTATCTTGCAAGTCAACAGTTATCACGGAGGACAAAATAGCATAAGATGAATGATGGCACTCAATTTCTAATCTCACATAGATAAAATTCACTGCCATAGTAACAGTACATCTCACTTGGATATATCTAAGAAATCCAATTGGTTCTCATAAGCAAATCCACACGCTAAGCACTCAATCAGAAAGAAAACTTGGGTGCTTGCTTCTAGTACACAAGCTTAGGTAGTGCAACATGTCTAGCAGAACAATAGCAGCAAAAATGTCAGCAGCAAGCACTAAGGTTGATCTCGTCGAACGCCGCCGCCTTGGCGCTCCCGGCCTCCACCAGTACCTACTACAAGACCCATTCAGAATTTAGATCACACCTACACACGATGAACCATTCAAATTTGAACCGACTTGAAGCAGAGCAAGCCTGATCTGACTGACCTTGGTGATGGCGGTGGTGAGGGAAGCAGGGCAGGTCTTGTCGTGGTCGAAGTGCCTGATGGTGCCGACGTTGACGTGGGGCTTCCTGTGACATAGATTCAACGACCACTCAAATTCGGGGGTAGCGGATCGGGGCGGAAAGGGTAGGGAAGGGGGCGCTCATGTGCGTATGAAGGTGGCCATGGACCTCGCCCGGAGGCCCGCGGACGGCGGCGGCGGCTGGGGGCCCACGGCCGCGGGCACGTGGGGAGCGCGGCGGTGCAGTAGATCACGGCGGCGCGGAGGGCAGGGTAGGCGAGGACGCGACGGGAGCTGCCCCGGAGCACTGCAGCCAGTCGAGGTTGAGGTGGACCAGTCATGGGAGCAGAGCACAGAGAGGAGCAGCCCCGGAGCACTGCGGCCAATCGAGGTCGAGGACACGGATCAGGTCGACGGCGGCGGCGCGGATCTGGGGCTCTACCGAACTCCTTGCCGGCCTTCCCTCCCTTCCTTCTGTTCCCTCGCTTCCCTTCCCTTGGGAGAGGAAGGAGAAGGTGGGGGTGGCGGCGCGGGGGGAGGGGGAGGGGAGGGGAGGGTGAGATTGCCGGCGACGTGGCTGGGATCGGGATCGAGGCGAGGGAGAGAACATAGCTAGGGGTCGCGAGAAAGAAAGAAAGAGAGGAGGCGGGGGTGGATGGAAGATGACCGTTTCACACCAATCCGCGAGCATCCGACAGTGTGCGATGCATGATCCGCGTCAGACGTCCACGGACCAATCAGAATGCAGTATGAGGTTATGACCATCTAAATTGGTCGTAGTTGACTAAAAATATCATGTTAAAATCATGTCAGCTATTTTATGACCTGAGAAATCCAAAAAGAAAATGTAAACCCTTCTCACTTTGTCACCAAATGTGGACAAGTTTACAGGAAAAATAATCTTGAAATGGCAAACAATGTTGCCTAAGGAAGTTATCATTTTCTTTGCACGAAAAAATCATTTTCCATTTTTCGAGTGCCCAAAACAAGCTTTTTTGTGAAGGACCTACCAAATATTTATTGCAAAATTGTACCAAATCAATTTTCTAAAATACAGGACATATTTAATACACAATTGACCAAATGGTTGGGTGTAAAAAGTTTTGATCCACCTCTCGTGAAAAAGACAAATTTCCGGCGATCTAGCTGGAAGCGGGTCAAATTTGAACTGTAGCTACCTCGTAGTTTGCTCTTTATTTTTTTCAAAAATCATTTCTAGATACATAAGTATCTATTTAATCAGAGAAACATCAAAAATTTCCAAGATTCAACATCTATCTAGGAACGGTCATTCCCGCCGTTTTGACCGCAGTTCGAAACGGGCATGAAAAATTAAAAAAATAAAAAAATTAGAAAAGCTTCGCATTGTGACATTACATGTGACCAAGTTACCAGAAAAAATAATAAACTTGTAATAAAGCAATTATTTTTAAAAAGTGTTCTCAGAAACGAGCTATCAAGTATGAAGATGCATGGCTTTCAACCCAAATGCTCAATCTTATGGCCACATTCATGGCATAGTTTGTTCAAATGATCTCATATCATGCACAAGGGTGCATCTGAGAATGGCAAACAATGTTCCCTAAGGAAGTTATCATTTTCTTTGCACGGAAAAATCATTTTCCATTTTTTGAGTGCCTAAAATAAGCTTTTTTGTGAAGGACCTACCAAATATTTATTGCAAAATTGTACCAAATCAATTTTCTAAAATACTAGGACATATTTAATGCACAATTGACCAAATGGTTGGGTGTCAAAAGCCTTGATCCACCTCTGATGAAAAAGACAAATTTCCGCCGATTTAGTTGGAAGCGGGTCAAATTTGAACTGCAGCTGCCTCATAGTTTGCTCTTTATTTTTTCCAAAAATCATTTCTAGGTACATAACTATATATTTAATTAGAGAAACACCAAAAAAAATCCAAGATGCAACCACTAGCTATGAACAGTCATGCCCGCCGTTTTGACCGCATTTTGAAACGGGCATAAAAAATTCAAAAAATTGGAAAATCTTCGCATTGTGTCATTATATGTGACCAAGTTACCAGGAAAAATAATAAACTTGTAATACGGTAATTCTTTTTAAAAAGTGTTCTAAAAAATGAGCTATCATGTGTGAAGATTCATGGCTTTCAAGTCAAATGATCAATTTTATGCCCACATTCATGGCATAGTTTGTTCAAATGATCTCATATTGTGCACAAGGGTGCATCTTGGAATGGCAAACAATGTTGCCTAAAGGAGTTTTCATTTTCTTTGCATGAAAAATTCATTTTCCATTTTTCGAGTGCCCGAAATGAGGTTTTTTGTGAAGGAACTACCAAATAAATGTTGTACAAATGGACCAAATCAATTTTATAAAATACTAGGCTATGTTTAATGCACAATTGACACAATGGTTGGGTGTCAAAAGCCTTGATCCACCTCTGGTGAAAAAGACAAATTTCCGCCGATTCAGTAGGAAGCGGATCAAATTTGAACTGTAGCTGCCTCATAGTTTGCTCTTTATTTTTTCCAAAAATCATTTCTAGGTACATAACTATCTATTTAATCAGAGAAACATCAAAAGGTTTCCAAGATTCAACAGCTAGCTAGGAACGGTCAAGCCCGCCGTTTTGACCGTATTTTGAAACGGACATAAAAATTTAAACAAAATAAAAAAAATGGAAAACCTTCACATCGTGTCATTATATGTGACCAAGTTACGAGGAAAAATAATAAACTTGTAATACGGCAATTCTTTTAAAAAAGTGTTCTCAGAAATGAGCTATCATCTCTGAAGATTCATGGCTTTCAAGCCAAATGATCAATCTTATGGCTACATTCATGGCATAGTTTGTTCAAATGATCTCATATTGTGCACAAGGGTGCATATTGGAATGGCAAACAATGTTGCCTAAGGGAGTTTTCATTTTCTTTGGACGAAAAATCAATTTTCCATTTTTCGAGTGTCCAAAATGAGTTTTTTTGTGAAGGACCTACCATATATTTGTTGCAAAATGGGACCAGGTCATTTTTATAATATATTAGGCCATATTTAATGTACAATTGACAAAATGGTTGGTCATAAAAAGTACCTATACACCTCTGGTGAAAAAGACAAATTTCCGCCGATTCAGTAAGAAGCGGGTCAAATTTGAACTACAGCTGCCTCATGGTTTGCTCTTTATTTTTTCCAAAAATCATTTATAGGTACATAAGTATCTATTTAATCAGAAATACATGGTTTGGTGGCGATACGTTGAGGTTTGGATGGTGGCCCAGGGCCCCAACTCCAAAGCGCGTAGACTCGCATGCCCGCCGCATGGTCACCACGTGACCGTGGTGTTGCCACCCGTTCCGGGCGGCCTAGGCATGTCTAGTGGGTCAGGCGCTCCCCTGATAGGTGTCAGGAAGAAGAAGGCAATAGAAGAATCTCACGAGGAGACTGGACTGAGCTCAAGCATGAATTAGCACCCAAGTGTTTGATTAGTGGTACGGGAAATGCGCATGGCCAATGGGCCTGAGTTTTGGCTGAGGATGATCATCTACTAAGGACACTATCTTGGAAAATTTGCAGCTCAAATGGAGAAGCCTAGGTGTCACTTGCTTTGCAACGTACCACACTGGACAGAAATATGAATGTTGAAGCCACACTCACATGTATTGTTAGATGGGGCTCAAATTTTGTGGAGAGCTATGATTTGGGAATATAGAAGATGTGGCAAAAATTCAGCTCATTAGGATATGCCTAGCTAGTACTTCCTTCACAACAGTTCGAGTTGAACAAAAACTTTGGAAATTTGCCGAGGAAGATTTACCAGGCAAATGGAGTTGAATATTGTCATGAGGCAATGATTTGGATAGTAATGAATGCCCAATTTTTTTGGGAATTTTGGGAATGACAGAAATATAGGTTGCTTCACAACCTAGGGCAAAAACTGCCACATGGACATGACACATAGGCAAAACTGATGAGGTGGCGCCTAGTCATAGCAACCCACCACAATTTACAAGGTTATGACCATCTATATTGGTCATGATCAGCTAGAAATAAGACAGCGGACTAGTGCAATCTGCTTTATGACCATTTTGTGTAAGGAAATTACGACCTTTCTGACCAAAATGGTCGTTATAGTTTAGGGTTTGGAGCCCCCCGAACAACTTTTGACCAATTGGTCTCAAATGGTCATAGATCAATGACCAATTCTTCCAGGGTCACTGCCAGAAGGTCACTAGTTGACATATTTCTTGTAGTGTGGGTGAATGGAGCTCTAGCCGTCACGAGTAAACTTCGCAAGGAAGTAATGGATCTTAAGCAGCAAAATAATAAGCTCGGGGAAGAGAATCGCATCCTAAGGGGCATCATCGCCAAGAATATCACATCACCACCTCCGAAGAAAGAGACATTAATAAATGGGTATGGGCACTCCCCTTGGAAATTGCCAAGCTTGGGGGAGTTGCCCCGGTATCGTATCACCATCACAACTTTACTTTTATCGTTTTTCTTAGTTTTATCATTTTGGTTATATCTTGATCTAGTAGAATAAAGTTTTTGGTATGATCTAGCTTCGAGTTTTGTTTTGATCCCTATCTATGTAATCAAGTCCGTGAGTTATATATAATAAAGAGTAGTTTTGAGTTGAGGGCTTTACTTTCTTGCTATGATCTGGAGGGAATTAAATAAATGAAACAATGAAAAGAAATAAAAAGATCATATATTGATCTTATGGAGAGTAATGACTTCACATATAAACAGATGAATAAAGGTTGTTGAGAGTTGACAAACATAGTTTTGGTCATTGTTGCAACTAATAGGAAGTAATAAAGAAAGAGAGGCTTCACATATAGATATACTATCTTGGACATCTTTTTGTAATTATGAGCACTCATCAAAATATGACATGCTAAAAAGTTGATGTTGGACAAGGAAGACAACATAATGGTTTATGTTTTCTTATATCCGAATAGAAGTTATATTGTCATGGATTCTCCCACATGTTGAGCTTGCCTTTCCTTCTCATGCTAGCCAAATTCTTTGCACCAAGTGGAGATACTACTTGTGCTTCCAAACATCCCTTAAAACCAGTTTTGCCATGAGAGTCCACTGTACCTACCTATGGATTGAGTAAGATCCTTCAAGTAAGTTGTCATCGGTGCAAGCAATAAAAATTGCTCTCTAAATATGTATGATCTATTAGTGTGAAGAAAATAAGCTTTATACGAACTTGTGATATGGAAGAAATAAAAGCGACAGACTGCATAATAAAGTTCTTTATCACAAGCGGCAATATAAAGTGACGTTCTTTTGCATTAAGATTTTGTGCATCCAACCGTAAAAGCGCATGACAACCTCTGCTTCCCTCTGCAAAGGGCCTATCTTTTACTTTTACCTTCTACCCTTTATACAAGAGTCATGGTGATCACACTGGTATAGTGAGGTGCTATACAAACGGGTTTTAACCCCTTTCCGCGACGACATTTGGAACCGCCGCCAAGTGAGTGTGGGCGATAGGGGGGTCCTTCCCACACAACCTAGAAACCGTCGGGGATATGCCCTTCTCGCACACACGCTCGAAAAAATGAGGTCGTGTGCGACCGACGAGCGATCAAATGCGGTTATACGTACAGTAGTGCTAAAAAATACAATTATACATGCAAAATCGTTTCCGGTCGTAGGTACATCCCACACAGCCAGTCCCCGCTAAACGTTTCTATTCATATATACATCCCACATCATCGCTCCAAGGAAAACATTTTCATTCGCAGGTACATCACACACAATTTTCCCGTTAAATCGTTTGTGATAGCATTGCCATTGCACACGATATGAACAATTTTATCGTTTGCGTTATTGAATGCATCACACACGGTGTGTACAAGAAACTGTGTGGCAAAGGCTGTCCATCACACACAGTTTTTATGTGGTAAACGTTTGCGCAAGGTGGCCTAATGCAAACAGTTTTCAAGAGAATGTCGTGTGTGATTGTTCATTGATCCTACACGGTTTATTCCTAGAAACTACATGAGTTGCCTGAGGTCATCGCCCACGGTGTTTTCTCAATAACCGTTTGCAATAGAAAAAACCAATTAGCAGGCTAATTGCCCTATTATTAATAATCCATTTATTAATCTAATTGACATTCATATTAAGCACATAATATATTTCATTTCCATATTAAGGAAGCATGATTTCATAATTGAAATACATCAGAGTACAACATGATATAGCTTCAGCACTCAGCTACCCCATTACACAACTGCACCAGCACCAAGTTTCACATGCAACATCTAGAACCTTTCGGAATTAGCATCATAGATGGTACATAGACAGATGCATCTCATCTGGAAAACTGCTGAAGCGGAAGGCGAATATTGAGCCTTCATTCATGTTGAAGGTCTTTGCAACTTTAGGCCAGTGCTTGTGGATGATTGACCGTCCATCCTTCGTCCTCTTCAGGAACACTTCAATATTGAACCGTGGGTGTTGTATGAAAACCTTCCTCGCCTCCTGGCCATAGAGGTGGTTTGAGAGGTAATCATAAGTGAACTGCTTTGGAAAGGCCTGAAACAAGGATGTGCATAAATGTCTTCTCTATATTGGAAATGGGGCAAAGGAATAAAAAAGGCAAGGTATAATAGTTAGTACCATCTTGTAGTGCACTGATGTCTTCTTCATTGTGCAGACAAAGATCTTGTTGTTTTTTGTCGCTATTTTATTTATCCTAACAATCTTTCTGAGTTTCTTGACTTGATTGATATTCATGGGCAACTCATTTCCCCATATGCAAAAAGGGTCGAACAGTGGGTCAAAACCTCTGACAGCAAGACCTACATGTGCAAGACCAATTTGTTAAAAGCCTAAATATTAGAATGGTTCCTGCAATTGCACAATACTGTGCTATTAGATAACGGACCATGCATGTGCTAACCTCAATTGTAAACCTCGGTGCTTCCCATTGTTTCCCTGCAACACATATAAGGTAGTTAGTCATCAGGTTAAGTAAGGGTTCACATGCTATCAGTAAAATATGTTGATGAAAAATAAGCACATTGCAGATTCATCAGATTAACTCAAGCCACATGGAAAACCCATTTATCCAAACCAAGCATGATTAAGAACTAGGAAATATATCACTTGTATATGTTTCTCATGTATTAAGTGTAGCCAAATTCGATTTATTCCTCACATGCACAACAATACAAAATTCTACCCATGACAATTGGACATCGCATTGCAGAATTGAACCAAGTAGTTAACTAAACACCACAACAAATAAACCAAACATTAACTGAGCACCACATTGCACAATATAACATACTCCTAATAGAAGATTAGACAGTTACCAAACCAAGCATGGTTAACAACTTGGAAATATAGCAATTGTATTTGTTTCTCATGTATTTAGTATAGCCAAATTAAATTTATTCCTCACATTGTATACAATAACAGAATGCACCCACAACAATTGAACATCGCATTGCAGAATTGAACCAAACAGTTAACTAAACACCACAACAAATGAACCAAACGTTAACTGAGCACCACATTGCACAATATAACATACTCCTAATAGAAGATCAGACAGCTAACCAAACCAAGCATGCTTAACAACTTGGAAATATAGCAATTGTATCTGTTTCTCATGTATTTAGTACAGCCAAATTTGATTTACTTCTCACATGGTATACAATAACAAAATGCGCCCACAACTATTGAACATCGCATTGCAGAATTGAACCAAACTGTTAAGTAAACACCACAACAAATGAACCAAACGTTAACTGATCACCACATTGCACAATGTATAACCAAACCAATCATGCTTGACAACTTGGAAATATAACAATTGCATTCGTTTCTCATGTATTTTGTAAAGATAAATTTGATTTATTTCTCACATGGAAGACAATACAAAATTGCAGCCTGAAGAATTGAACATCACATTTGCAGAACTGAACCAAATAGTTAACTGAATATGACAACTAATTAACCAAATAGTTAATAAGTGAGCACCACACTGCACGACATATAGAACATATACACTAGAGCAACAGATTGCATGGTAAAATTATATAGCACAATTCACTAGAATTTGTTAAGGAAAGGCAAGAGCAGCACACGCAACGGGTAAACCGAGCATGCTTAACCGGCGTAGCTAGAAAATGGCAAGGTGCTCCTCCAAGATATGGGGTCGGCACGAATGGCAACCATCATGACCTCATCCGTGCGTGCGGTCACGATTTTCTTCTCTGCTGCTAAATGCTCCTTGAGCTCCTGGCTATACTGCGGGCACCATGGCTCAGGGCGGCGCTTATTTGGTGGAGGGGTCGGTGATTTGGGTGGAAGGTGTCGCGCCGGCGATCGGGGCATGTGGGATGTGGAAGGAGGAGGGTGGGGTCGGGTGTGGATTACCTTCCTGGATACATGAGGCCGAGCGGCGTGAAGGAGGGTCACCGGCGAGGAGGCGGCGCTGCAAGCAAGGAGTGAAGGTTTCAACTTGGAAAGGAAGGCAGAAACAGGGGAAATGTGGCTTCTAGTAAGGGGCGGGGAGGTAGATATTTTCGCGGAAGCCGAAAATTTTGAATCGGTTCAGCAAAAAAACTGGTGCACAAAGTGTCATCAGACATGGTTCGTTATTCAGCACTATGGACGATATGTGAACATCACAAATGATTCAGATAACTTAACTTGTGTGTGATGAGTTTGAACGTGAAAAATTTTGGCTCCAATTTCCCTGGTTAAAGGGTCATCCATGTTATTGCATAATTTGCGTACACAAAGGAGACTACAACACACCCACACTTTTTAATCGAGCAAGTTCGGCAATTAAACAGAGCTAGCTGACCTAAACATTACTCTAACAAATTAAAGACCAGTGCTCTTAATTACACAAAACATAGAGTACTACTACGACTGGTGCTCGTCGATCTCCACCGCCTCCTCCATGTCCAGCTCGCGCCCGACGGTCTCCTGGGGAAGGGGCTCCATGGCATCCATCGCACCATACTCGGCAAGCATCTCGCCATCCGCGTCCACCATCTCTTTGGAAAAGGACGCCATGAGCTAGGCATGGGCGGCCGCGATCTGGGCTTGGACGGGCTCTGTCGTGGCAAGGTATGCGGCGGAGGAACGGACGGCTTCTCGAACGCTCTCGGCGATTGCCAACTCTTTGGCCGTGGGTTGCCGACCATTGTCGGAGAAGCTTCGTTCGACCATTCCCAACTGTAATTTATTTGTTGTTTCTGCTGTCGCCACTCTGAGAAAAGGTTGTAATCTTCGATCGGTGCGCAATGAGTCGATAGGTTAGGTTTATAAAATAATAATTTATGTACTAAAACTGGCCTGTCGCCAATCGCTATTACGGGCTGAACCGTGGGCCTACAATCATCTTGGGCCATTAGTTAGGTCTAGTTTTAATCTGGTCCACTATTAGTTTCGGGCCTTTAAAAGGCCGAGTAAACCGCTTGCCTTAATTGGGCCAGAAAATTAAATAGGCTTTTAACAGATTGAAAACTAGATTCAGCCTTAATTGTGGCAAACAAATCACGGGCCGACAACATGCTGTAATATAAATCGGCCCATTATTGGCCCATTCGGGTGACGGGCCATTAATAGGGTGAAGTGTTTTTGGGCCTTGGCTGACCCAATTACATGATAGGCGGGAAGCAGGCCGGATGTTATAACGGGCCTAAATTAGGCCCAACACTCTCAAGGGCCTTTAACGGGCCGATAGGCAGTTTGGGCTAGAATATATCCATGAAGACTACGGGCTGTTAAGAGGCCGAAAGTAACTACGGACAATAATTAGGCCCAGGTGCAACTCGGGCCTTTAAATGGCTGAAAGTGAAACCTGGCGGAAAGAGGCCCATATGTAGACAGGGCCACTGACACGCCGAAACTAATATCGGGCCGAACTGTTAAATGGGCCATTAAGAGGCCGAAGAGCAAATTAGGCCGCCAATGGGCCCAATGGCACAGTAGCTGTTAAAAGGGTCGTATCTATTATGGGCCGTAATTTGGCCCAAGAAATGAAAGTCAGTTAACGAGCCGGATCAGGTATGGACCATAATTTGGCCCAAACTATTGAGGCTGTTAACGGGCCGGATCTGATATGGGCCATAAACTGGCCCAGAATATTGCAGTCATTTAACGGCCCGTATCTGATGTGGGCTATAATTTGGTCCAGAAAATGTTAGGATATTAACGGGCCGACCCATTAGATCTGATGAAATCTTGTGGGCCTGTTCCTGGGCCGACATTTAAACCTATATGGGCCTCTATTGGGCCATCCCACGTGTCAATGTTTCATTGGCGATTCTTGTCAAATGGATGGTTGACATCTGTCCCAACGCTGATCCGACACGTGGATCATCAACGAATGAGAATTTTACATATGGAAAATCGCCATTGGTCTGGGCTGTTAACAGCGACCCGTTATGGTGGATGCCACATGTCGGTTACCCTTGACGAAAGCACTTCTATGCGCGTGATTTATCATCATGGAAGTGGACACTTCTGTGATGATAATTTTGGTAATGTCATGGAACACTTCTACGACATCACAGGTATGACTATCTTGATTCTGTCATAAAATCGTCATGGATGTATATGCATGACAGAAAATGTGACCTATTGTGACAAACACGTATCATCACGGAAGTGTATTTTTTGTAGTGATCATGATGTTTGTTGTCCCCATGTGTGAGTACACCCCTAGTTCTCAGGGATATGGATGGTATGTATATGATTTGAATCATTATTTTGGATACGGGATCCTATGTTGAATGCTTAGTTTAATAACTTCATGAATTTTGTGAAGGGGCCCCACTCATCATTATTTCTTTATGGCCACAAAGTATATCACTTTCATTGTAAAGGGCTAGGACGTGAAGGTAATTCCAGGTGACAGTAAAAATCCTTTGCTCCTAAGTTGTGCAATTGATAGGGGAGTTATGGAGAACCATTAGAGAGGCCGCGTCCATGGGGAAAACCCTTAATTATCATAGTTGTAACCCTATGAGGGAGACTATGATGGTGGTGTGCGTGGCATGAAGTGTACTTCGAGTAGAACATGTTTTGTATCCGGCTTAGCCCTGCATAATCGTCAAGACTGGATCAATTATCCATGCCATATTATGCCCATGAATAGGTTGCGTTAGAAACATACCAATGGGGATTCCAGACTCCTTGAGAACACCTTAGCCCTCTGCTATTCCATCAGTCACTCTAGCTATAGTTTTCCTATTATTTTTATGTTATTTACTATAAAGCTTGCTTCACTACTCAATTATAAATTACTTCCGCCCTCACTTTGTTTGGAGTCTACAATTATTTGCAGGCACAAAGCCATAATTAACTACAAGAGGCAAAATTCTGGTTGATGTGCTCCCTGTGGGATCGATATTCTTACTTCAAAAAGGCTACAACTAAACCCCGTGCACTTGCATGCTATTAGCTTTCTATCGATCCAGTCGTTGGGTTTGCCCTGGTCGGCCAATGAAGCACATGGGCAATGATCATCGTTGTCTATCATTGGCTGATATTAATAAGTCAGAGAATTAATACTACATATTCGGATGTGCTCGACATGAGAAAATATATATTTCATCATTAGGTATATTCATATTATGATAGGTACATAGGAACTATGTGTATTGTTACTGTATAGTCACCTTCCAATGCTATTGTGGCCTGATACGTCCATTTTGCATCATGTTTTCTTACTGTTATTTATAATTTTTTATCCATAATAATGCTTTTTGGAGTAATTCTAATGCCTTTTCTCTCATAATATGCAAGGTATACACAAAGAGGGAGAATTCCGGCAGCTGGAAATCTGGACCTGAAAAAGCTACGTCATGCTACCTATTCTGCACAACTCCAAATGAGCTGAAACTTCATGGAGATTTTTTATGGAATATTTAAGAATTATTGGAGCTAATAACTACCAGAGGGGGCCCACCAGGTGGGCACAACCCACCTGGGTGCGCCAGGGAGCCCAGGCGCGCCCTGGTGGGTTGTGCTCACCCAGGCCCACCTCCGGTGCCCATCTTCTGGTATATAGGTCATTTGACCTAGAAAAAATAGGGAGAAGACTTTCGGGACAGAGCGCTGCCGCCTCGAGGCGGAACTTGGGCAGGAGCACTTTTGCCCTCCGGCGGAGTGATTCCGCCGGGGGAACTTCCCTCCAAGAGGGGAAATCATCGTCATCATCATCACCAACAACTCTCCCATCTTGGGGAGATAAATCTCCATCAACATCTTCAACAACACCATCTCATCTCAAACCCTAGTTCATCTCTTGTGTTCAATCTTGTTACTGGAACTATAGATTGGTGCTTGTGGGTGACTAGTAGTGTTGATTACATCTTGTAGTTGATTACTATATGGTTTATTTGGTGGAAGTATATGTTCAGATCCAATATGATATTTAATACCCCTTTGATCTTGATCATGATTATCATTCGTGAGTAGTTAGTTTTGTTCTTGAGGTCACGGGATAAATCATGTTGCAAGTAATCATGTGAACTTGATATGTGTTTGATATTTTGATAGTATGTATGTTGTGATTCCCTTAGTGGTGTCATGTGAACATCGACTACATGGCACTTCACCATATTTGGGACTAAGGGAATGCATTGTGGAGTAGCAATTAGATGATGGATTGCGAGAGAGACAGAAGCTTAAACCCCAGTTTATGTGCTATTCCGTAAGGGGCCGATTGGATCCAAAAGTTTAATGCTATGGTTAGAATTTATTCTTAATACTTTTCTCGTAGTTGCGGATGCTTGCGGGAGGGTTAATCATAAGTAGGAGGTTTGTTCAAATAAGAACAGCACCTAAGCACCGGTCCACCCACATATCAAATTGTCAAAGTAGCGAACACAAATCGAACCAACATGATGAAAGTGACTAGATGAAAATCCCGTGTACCCTCAAGAACACTTTGCTTATCATAAGAGACCGTTTTGGCCTGTACTTTGCCTCAAAAGGATTGGGCTACCTTGCTGCACTTTTGTTGCTACTATCGTTACTTGCTCGTTACAAATTATCTTGCTATCAAACTACTCTGTTACTTACAATTTCAGCACTTGCAGACATTACCTTGCTGAAAACCACTTGTCATTTCCTTCTGCTCCTCGTTGGGTTCGACACTCTTACTTATCAAAAAGAGCTACAATTGATCCCCTATACTTGTGGGTCATCAAGGCTATTTTCTGGCGCCGTTGCCGGGGAGTGAAGCGCCTTTGGTAAGTGGAATTTGGTAAGGAAACATTTATATAGTGTGCTGAAATTTATTGTTACTTGTTACTATGGAAAACAATCCTTTGTGGGGTTTGTTTGGGGTATCTTCACCTCGACCGGAACCACAATTATCTACCCCTCAACCTACTGCACCTACTGAAATATTGAATATGAAATTCCTCCGGGTGTGATAGAACAACTGCTAGCTAATCCTTATGTAGGAGATGGAACCGAACATCCTGATATGCACTTGATATATGTATAACAAATTTGTGGATTGTTCAAGCTTGCAGGTTTACCCGGAGATGAAGTTATGAAGAAGGTTTTCCCTTTATCTTTGAAGGGAAAACCATTGGCATGGTATAGGCTATGCGATGATACTAGATCTTGTAATTGGAATCGATTGAAATTGGAGTTCCACCAAAAAAATATCCTATGCATCTAGTTCATCGTGATCAGAATTATATATATAATTTTTGGCCTCGTGAAGGAGAAAGTATCGCTCTAGCTTGGGGGAGGCTTAAGTCAATGTTAAATTTATGCCCCAATCATGAGCTCTCAAGAGAAATTATTATCCAGAATTTTTATGCTCGGCTTTCTCGTAATGATCAAACCATGCTTGATACTTCTTGTGCTGGTTCTTTTATAAAGAAGACTATTGAATTCCGGTGGGATCTTTTGGAAAGAATTAAACGCAACTCTGAAGATTGGGAACTCGACGAAGATAAAGAGTCGGGTATTAAAATTAAATATGATTGTGTTAAATCTTTTATGGATACCGATGCTTTTCAAAAGATTAGCACTAAATATGGACTTGACTCTGAGATAGTAGCCTCCTTTTGTGAATCATTTGCTACTCATGTTGATCTCCCTAAAGAGAAGTGGTTGAAATATCACCCACCTATTAAAGAAGAAATTAAAGAACCGGTACCAATTAAAGAAGAAAATATACTTTATAATGTTGGTCCAGTTGTTCCTTCTGCTTATATTGAGAAACCACCTTTCCCTGTTAGGATAAAGGAACATGCTAAAGTTTCAATTGTGGTTAACAAAAGCTATATTAAAACACCTAAACCTGATGAACAAATCAAAGTAGAACCTAGTATTGCTATGGTTAAAGATCTCTTGGAGGAAGATATGGATGAGCATGTTATTTACTTCTCTGAAGAAGCTACTAGAATTGCCAAACCTGATAAAAGGGATAAACATAGACCTGTTGTTGGCATGCCTGTTGATGTCGCTTGAAGCTACATCGGTATTTCCCCAAAGAGGAAGGGATGATGAAGCACATCGGTGGTAGATATTTCCCTCAGATATGAAACCAAGGTTATCGAACCAGTAGGAGAACCAAGCAACACCACGTAAACAACCCCTACACACAAATAACAACCACTCGCAACCCAACATGTTAATGGGGTTGTCAATCCCTTTTGGGTAACGGCGCCAGAAGCGGTGTGCGGACGGGATAAAGTTTTGTAGTAAATTGATAGATTGAATGCCAAATAAAATAAATAAAGAAAAATTGTAGCAAGGTATTTTTTGTATTTTTGGTTTAATACATCTGAAAATAAATGCAAGAGAAAAGTAGATCGCAAAGGCAAATATATGAGAAAGAAGACTCGGGGGCCGTAGGTTTCACTAGTGTCTTCTCTCGAGAAAAATAGCAAACGGTGGATAAACAAATTACTATTGGGCAATTGATAGAACTTCAAATAATTATGACGATATCCAGGAGTGATCATTATATAGGCATCACGTCCAAGATTAGTAGACCGACTCCTGCCTGCATCTACTACTATTACTCCACACATCGACCGCTATCCAGCATGCATCTAGTGTATTAAGTTCATGGAGAAATGGAGTAATGCAATAAGAACAATGACATGATGTAGACAAGATCTATCTATGTAGAGATAGACCCCATCGTTTTATCCTTAATAGCAACGATACATATGTGTCATTTCCCTTTCTATCACTGGGATCAAGCACCATAAGATCGAACCCACTACAAAGCACCTCTTCCCATTGCAAGATAAATAGATCAAGTTGGCCAAACAAAACCCAAATATCGGAGAAGAAATACGAGGCTATAAGCAATCATGCATATAAGAGATCAAAGAAACTCAAATAACTTTCATGGATATAAAAAGATATTGATCATAAACTCAAAGTTCATCAGATCCCAACAAACACACCGCAAAAAGAGTTACATCATATGGATCTCCAAGAGACCATTGTATTGAGAATCCAGTGAGAGAGAGAAAGCAATCTAGCTATTAACTACGGACCCGAAGGTCTAAAAAGAACTACTCACGCATCATCGGAGAGGCACCAATGGAGGGGGTGAACCCCATCCGAGATGGTCTCTAGATTGGATCTGGTGGTTCTGGACTCTGTGGTAGCTGGATGAATATTTCGTCGATGTTCCTAGGGTTTCTGGAATATTGGGGTATTTATAGAGCAAAGAGGCGGTCCGGGGGGCACCCGAGGTGGGCACAACCCACCAGGGCGCGCCTGGGCCTCCTGGCGCGCCCTGGTGGGTTGTGCCCCCCTCGGGGCACCTCCCAGGCGCAGCCAGGGCCCATTGTGTTCCTTCTGGCCCATAAAAATTCTCCGTAAAGTTTCGGGGCATTTGGACTCCGTCTGATTTTTTTGCGATGTAAAAAAACATGGTAAAAATAGCAACTGGCACTTGGCATGTCAATAAGTTAGTACCAAAAAATGATATAAAATGACTACAAATGATTGTAAAACATCCAATATTGATAATATAACAGCATGGAACAATCAAAAATTATAGATACGTTGGAGACGTATCAGCATCCCCAAACTTAACTCCTACTCGTCCTCGATTAGGTAAGTGATAAAACTGAATTTTTTATGTGGAATGCTGCCTAACATGTCATATCATATTTCTTTTGTTTGTAGCATGGACATTTGGACTTTTAGTTGTTCAAAGCAATAATCTAGTTTTGACATGATAATTTAGATACTCAAGCATGTCAATAAGCAACCATGTCTTTCAAAATATCAACGCCGAAATAAGTTATCCCTAGCCCATCATTCTCAACCATTGATACATTCATGAAACACACTCGAATATTAGCTACACCCAATACTTAAGTACAATCATATTGCCTCCTAGTTGTTGCTTTTATAAGACAAGATGGAGACTCAAATTCAAAAATAAAAATTGCATAAAGTAAAAGAAAGGCCCTTCGTAGAGGGAAGTAGGGATTTGTAGAGGTGCCAGAGCTCAAAGTGAAAAACTTAGAGATAAAAACATTTTGGGAGGTGTATCCATCCCACCAACGAAAACGACTTAGAGTTCCCAACACTTTCCATGCTCTATATATCATAGGCGGTTCCCAAACAGAAAATAAAGTTTATTCCCTTTTCCACCATACTTTCACTTTCCATGGCTAGCCGTATCCGCGGTTGCCCTCCATACCAACACTTTCCAAGGAATTTATTATTTTGCAACATAAAGTAAATTCATTTTTTTGCATTTCAGGACTGGGCATCCCTAATACCTTTGCCTTACTCTCGTGCAATGACAAGTGAATAAACACTCATCGTGAGAATAACACATCTAGCATGGAAAATATTAGCCACCCCTTACCGCTCCGCAAGCGAAACAAACACACAAAAGAGAAGTTTATTTTTACAATTAGATGGCACATACAAATTTGCTTAGAACGACAAAAAAATACTGCATATACCGCACAAAGGCCTCAATCAACCACAGACATAACAAAATTGACATGCTCCTGAATGAGGACCAAGTGGAAATTACTGATCATGAGGGAAAAGCTACAATTCTTTCGGAGGCTTTTAAAAAGAGACTTGGACACTCCAATGGCCATACCATGCACTTTGATTTACAGGATTTATATGAGAACAGAGGGGATCCACAACTTTTAAAAGATCTTGAGAAGCCTTCCACACATGAGGAAATTGATGAGGTAGTTAAGAACTTACCCACGGACAAGTCACTAGGTCCTGATGGATTTAATAATGAGTTTCTCAAAGCCTGTTGGGATACTATCAAAGAGGATATTACTGCTCTTATTTTGGCCTTTCATGCTGGTAATGTTAATCTAGAGAGCATAAACACTTCTTTTATCACTCTCATCCCAAAAAAGGAAGTCCCAGTCTTTCCTAATGATTTTAGGCCAATATCTTTGCTTAGTGGTGTGCTCAAAATCATTACGAAACTTCTGGCAAATAGACTACAAAAAGTGATCCTCAAGCTGGTACACATTAATCAATATGGATTTCTAAAGAGCAGAGTGATACAAGATTATCTTGGTTGGGCTTATGAATATATTCACCAGTGTCATAGATCAAAAGAAGAAATGTTAGTAATCAAGCTGGACTTTGAAAAGGCTTTTGACACTATTGAACACCAAGCTATTATTGAAATTCTAAGAGCTAAGGGATTTGGAGAGAAGTGGATATCTTGGATGCAAATACTTTTCACATCTGCTTCATCTGCTGTCATGCTAAATGGAGTGCCAGGGAAAAAATTCTATTGAAGAAGAGGAGTAAGGCAAGGGGACCCTCTTTCACATTTAATCTTTGTACTAGGAGTTGATCTGCTTTAATCAATTATGAACAAAGCTATGAGAAGAGATTTAATCATACCACCACTTCAAGTTAATTCTTGCCCAGACTTCCCCATTGTACAATATGCAGATGATACATTAGTTCTCATGCAAGCTAATGCTAGGCAGCTAGTGTGCCTCAAAGCTCTTCTAAACACCTTTGCATCTGCTACTGGACTAAAGGTTAACTATTGGAAATCAATCATGGTGCCCATAAATATTACAGAAGACAGAGTTAGCATTTTCACAAAAACTCTGCAGTGTGCTAGGGGACACTTTCCTTTTACTTATCTGGGACTCCCATTGGGGATTTATAAACCAACTGTGGAGCAGTTTTTGCGTCTAGTCAATAGAATTGCTAAGAGGATTGCTGGTATTTCTACTTTCACGACTCAGGCAGGGAAGGTGCTGTTAGTTAAATCTGTGTTGGCATCCTTAGCAATCTACTTTATGCGCTGTTTGGACATCCCTATCACTATAAAACACCGGATCATTAAATATTTGAGGCATTGACTTTGGAGGAGTCCTGACATGGAATATCGAAGACCAGCACTAGTGGCTTGGCATACAGTTTGCAGACCAAAAAATCAGGGTGGTTTAGGAGTCCTAGATATCTTCACATAAAACAAAACTCTGCTCATGAAGAACCTTCACAAATTCTTCAATAGACATGATATTCCTTGGGTGGACCTAATTTGGGAAACTTACTACAACAATGGACAACTCGCAGGGATCAAAAAGTGGGCTCCTTCTGGTGGAAGTCAAACCTGGCCCTTATTGATCAGTTTAAAGCTATAGCCAGATGTAATGTGGGTGATGACAGAAGTGCTCTGTTCTGGGAGGATATGTGGCATCATTATGTTCTCAAACACAAATTTGATCACCTATAATCCTTTGTCAGAGATCCATTCACAAGTGTGCAACAAGTGATCAAACCAGAATATCTTCAAGATCTTTTCCACCTGCCTATGACTACATAAGCATATGAGGAGTTCTTACAAATGGAAGACATCTGCATTTCTTTAAGGCAATCTTAGTACTTGGATGCAATGGATACTTGGAGTTACATATGGGGAAATGAATTTTATTCCTCATGAAAGCCTATAATGTGCTGATTGGTCACAAACAAACTCCACCTCACTTCTCCTGGATTTGGAAAAGCTCTTGCCAGCCTAAGCACAAATTATTCTTCTGGATGTTACTACATGATAGAGTAAACACAAGGAACCTTTAGTCAGGGATTGCCAGCATGAAGAAACTTTGCATCACCTATTTTGGGGGTGTCCTTTTGCAATCAGATGTTGGGATTTCATCTGTCCCACCAGAACACCAAATCTGTCTGTACTGGAAGCATATCAAGACCTCAAAGACAAGCTCAACTACCCTTTCTTCATGGAGATCATCATATTGGGATCATGAGCCATCTGGATATCCAGAAACAACAAATCTTTGAGAATATCACACCATCTTTTCGAGGCTGGAAATTCATATTCACAGAGGGGCTCAAACTTGTTAAATACAGGATGAAGAAGAAATATGAAGTGCAATTCTCTGCTTGGTTGGATACCTTGTTGTAATTATTCTTTTAGCTGTTCTTTTTCTAGGTTGTTTTAGCTCTTTTTTAGTTTCTTTCTTTCTTTTTCTTTGGGCTTAGCTCAAGCCCTTCAGACTCCTTATTTGTTTCTGCCTTTTTAATGAAAGTTGCAGTGGGGTGTTACCCTAGTGTTTATAGTCGAAAAATCGTGGACTCATGTGGCAAAACTGGTTTAAGGGTTTTTGGATGCACAAGTAGTGATCATACTTAGTGCAAAATGAAGGGTAGAAAAAGATTGAGAAGCAACCAACCAAGAAACGGATAATCTCATAAGAAAGCATTAAGCATAAATAACACCGAATAATGCATCACAAGTAGGATATAATTTCATTGCATGACTATTGACTTTCGTACTTGCATAGGGAATCACAAACCTTAACACCAATATTCTTACTAAAGCATAATTACTCACCAACATAACTCACATATCACATCATCATATCTCAAAACTATTACTAAGAATCAAGTTTATTTTGTCCAATGATCTTAATGAAAGTTTTTATTATATCCTTCTTGGATATCTATCACTTTGGGACTAATTTTCATGTGTTGCTTTTCATAAGCTCAAACAAATATAAGTGAAGATCATGAGCATAATTTTTTTTCTTTCTCTCAAATTAATTTAAGTGAAGCAAGAGACAATTTCTTGAAAATTTTACTAACTCTCAAATAAATCTAAGTGAAGCAAGAGAGCATTTCTTCAAAAATACTAAGCACACCGTGCTCAAAAAGATATAAGTGAAGCACTAGAGCAAGTCCATTGCTCATAAAAATTTAAGTGAAGCATAGAGATTAATTCTAACAAGTCATGACATAATTTTGGCTCTCTCAAATAGGTGTGCCCAGCAATGATTGATGACTTAAAACACAAAATAAAACAAGCAAAGATTCATATCATACAAGACGCTCCAAGCAAAACACATATCATGTGACGAATAAAAATATAGTTTCGAGTAAAATACCAATGGTCGTTAGAAGAAAGAGGGGATGCCACTCGGGGGCATCCCCAAGCTTAGTTGGTTGCTCATTTTTGGATAATATCTTGGGGTGTCGGGGCATCCACAGGGTTAGGCTCTTCTATCCTTCCTTCATCCATCGTAAGATAACCCAAAACTTGAAAACTTCAATGACACAAAACTCAACAAAACCTCTGTGAGATCCGTTAGTGTAAGAAAGAAAACCACTACTATAAGTATTGTATCAAACCAATTCATATTTTGTTTTTGTATTACATCTACTGTATTCCAACTTCTCTATGGCAAAAACTCATCAAAGAAAACCATAGAGCCATCAAAATAAGCACACAACACAAAGAAAATAGAATCTGTCAAAACAGAATAGTCTGTAGCAATCTGACTTAGAAGAAAACTTCTGGAACTCCACGACCTGAGAAATTTGTATATTAATCTTCTGCAAAAAGAACCAGGGAAAAATCACTTCCTGATAAAAAATGAGAATTATTTTCGTGAGCGCAAAGTTTCTGTCTTTTTCAGCAAGATCAAACAACTATCACCCAAGAAGATCCTATCGGTTCTACTTGGCACAAACACTAATTAAAACACAAAAAACACAATCATAACAGTAGCATAATTGTGCTAACACTCAAGAACAGAAAGCAAAAAGAAAAAATAAAATTTATTCATTGGGTTGCCTCCCAACAAGCGCTATAGTTTTACGCCCTTAGCTAGGCATAAAGCAAGGATCTAAGTTTTATCATCCTTGTCCAATTCTTCAATCAAACACTTAGGATCCTTCAGAGATTTAGCATAAAGATCTTCAATAATAATACTCCTAGGAATAAATTGAATGAATTCATTCTTGCGAAAAGGATCTCTTATCACTTCAACAAAACCCGGGTGAATACTAATCATCTTAAGATCTTATTTATTGCCACTACTAGAAGTTGCACCCTTGTTCTTGGTAACTTTGCCAATTTTCATGGGCATTTTTTCAGTACTTTTAGTGGAAGCAAAAGTCGTGCTTAGATTACTAAAGATTTCCTCTAGTTTATCAATCCGAGACGGGCTTTCTTCTATTCTTTCATGGATTATGGTACCCTTTTCTTTTAGCAACTTAAAATTTTCTCACGCTCTTGACCCAATCTTGGTGGCAAAATTATGCATCTTTTTATCTATAATTTCCATATGATCTTCGGTGAGCATTTTCTTTTCAATAGCATCTAATCTTTCGACAACATGCTCAAGAGTCAAAGTTGTTTCATTAATCATAAGAGGTGGTGAGCACACTAAATTTCCCAAAGCATTAAAAGCATCAAGAGAGGGACACATCAAGAAATTTCCACCGGTAATCGTATCAAGCACGGATCTATACCAAGTGGTGATGCCAACATAAAAGCAACGAAGAAGAACAACGGTAGATTGCTTATGGATAGATCTATTATGAGCATTGCAAATCCTATACCAACCATCTTTTAAATTTTCTCCTCCCCTTTGTTTAAAGTTGAGAACCTCATTCTCGGGAGTGCAAGCAACAGAGGAAGAGTTATCCATAACGATAATAACAGCAAACAAGATTGCACACAAAAACAGATCCGGCAAGAAAACGGCGAACGGAAAAAGAGGGGCGAATAAAACGGCAAATTTTTGTGAAGTGGGGGAGAGGAAAACGAGAGGCAAATGGAAAATAATGTAAATTGCGAGGAGATGAGATTTGTGATTAGGAACCTGGTATATGTTGAAGATCCTCCCCGGCAACGGCGCCAGAAATTCCTTTTGATGTTGCTTGAAGCTATCTCGGTATTTCCCCAAAGAGGAAGGGATGATGCAGCACGGCGGCGGTAGGTATTTCCCTCAGATATGAAACCAAGGTTATTGAACCAGTAGGAGAACCAAGCAACACAACATAAACAACCCCTGCACACAAATAACAACCACTCGCAACCCGACGTGTTAATGGGGTTGTCAATCCCTTTCGGGTAACGGCGCTAGAACCGGTGCGCGAACGGGATAAAGTTTTGTCGTAAATTGAGAGATCAAACGCCAAATAAAACAAATAAACAAAAAATTGCAGCAAGGTATTTTTGTATTTTGGTTTAATAGATCTGAAAATAAATGCAAGATCAAAGTAGATCGCAAAGGCAAATATATGAGAAAGAAGACCCGGGGGCCGTAGGTTTCACTAGTGGCTTCTCTCGAGAAAAATAGCAAACAGTGGATAAACAAATTACTGTTGGGCAATTGATAGAACTTCAAATAATTATGAAGATATCCAGGCAAAGATCATTATATAGGCATCATGTCCAAGATTAGTAGACCGACTCCTGCCTGCATCTACTACTATTACTCCACACATCGACCGCTATCCAGCATGCATCTAGTGTATTAAGTTCATGGAGAAACGGAGTAATGCAATAAGAATGATGACATGATGTGGACAAGATCTATCTATGTAGAGATAGACCCCATCGTTTTATCCTTAGTAGCAACCATACATATGTGTCGTTTCCCTTTCTGTCACTGGGATCAAGCACCGTAAGATCGAACCCACTACAAAGCACCTCTTCCCATTGCAAGATAAATAGATCAAGTTGGCCAAACAAACCCAAATATCGGAGAAGAAATACGAGGCTATAAGCAATCATGCATATAAGAGATCAAAGAAACTCAAATAACTTTCATGGATATAAAAAGATATACTTGATCATAAACTCAAAGTTCATCAGATCCCAACAAACACACCGTAAAAAGAGTTACATCATATGGATCTCCAAGAGACCATTGTATTGAGAATCCAACGAGAGAGAGAAAGCCATCTAGCTACTAACTACGGAATCGAAGGTCTACAAAGAACGACTCATGCATCATCGGAGAGGCACCAATGGAGGTGGTGAACCCCATCCGAGATGGTGTCTAGATTGGATCTGGTGGTTCTGGACTCTGCGGTGGCTGGATGAATATTTCATCAATGTTCCTAGGGTTTCTGGAATATTGGGGTATTTATAGAGCAAAGAGGCGGTCCGGGGGGCACCCGAGGTGGGCACAACCCACCAGGGCGCGCCTGGGCCTCCTGGCGTGCCCTGGTGGGTTGTGCCCCCTCGGGGCACCCCCCAGGCGCAGCCAGGGCCCGTTGTGTTCCTTCTGGCCCATAAAAATTCTCTGTAAAGTTTCGGGGCATTTGGACTCCGTATGATATTGATTTTCTGCGATGTAAAAAACATGGAAAAACAGCAACTGGCACTTGGGACTATGTCAATAGGTTAGTACCAAAAATGATATAAAATGACTATAAATGATTGTAAAACATCCAAGATTGATAATATAACAGCATGGAACAATCAAAAGTTATAGATACGTTGGAGACGTATCACCCGTCATCTCAGTTAAAATAGGAGATCACTATTATCATGGTTTATGTGACATAGGTGCTAGTGTGAGTGCTATTCCTTACACCTTATATCAAGAAATTATGAAAGACATAGCACCCACAGAGATAGAAGACATACACGTTACTATTAAACTTGCTAATAGAGACACTATATCATCGATTGGGATTGTTAGAGATGTTGAAGTCTTCTGTGGGAAAATAAAATACCCTACTGATTTTCTTGTTCTTGGTTCCCCACAAGATGACTTTTGTCCCATTATCTTTGGTAGACCTTTCTTGAACACCGTTAATGCTAAGATAGATTGCAAGAAACAAATTGTTGGTATTAGTTTTGGTGATGAGTCTCATGAGTTTAATTTTTCCAAGTTTAGTAGAAAGCTTCATGAAAAAGAATTGTCTAGTAAAGATGAATTAATTGGTCTTGCTTTTATTGCTGTACCACCTACTGATCCTTTAGAACAATATTTGCTAGACCATGAAAATGATTTTCATATGCATGAAAGAAATGAAATAGATAAGATTTTCTTTGAACAACGTCCTCTACTTAAACACAATTTGCCTATTGAAACTCTAGGAGGTCCTCCTCCACCTAAAGGTGATCATGTGTTTGAATTAAAACAATTGCCAGACACTTTGAAATATGCTTATCTTGATGAAAAGAAAATATATCATGTTATTATTAGTGCTAACCTTTCAGAATATGAAGAAGAAAGATTATTGAAAGTTCTAAGGAAGCACTGAGCTGCTATTGGATATACTCTTGATGATTTAAAGGGCATTAGTCCCACTCTATGTCAGCACAAAATTAATATGGAACCTGATGCTAAACCCGTTGTTGATCACCAACGTCGGTTAAATCCGAAGATGAAGGAAGTGGTAAGAATGGAAATCTTAAAGCTTCTGGAAGCAGGTATAATCTATCCTATAGCTGATAGTAGATGGGTAAGTCCTGTTCATTGTGTCCCTAAGAAAGGAGGTATAACTGTTGTTCCTAATGATAAGAATGAACTTATTCCACAAAGAATTGTTACAGGTTATAGAATGGTAATTGATTTTAGAAAATTAAACAAACCAACTAGAAAAGATCATTACCCTCTGCCTTTTATTGATCAAATGCTTGAAAGATTATCTAAGCACACACACTTTTGCTTCCTTGATGGATATTCTAGCTTTTCACAAATACCTGTTTCTCAACATGATCAGGAAAAGACCACTTTTACTTGTCCCTTTGGAACCTATGCTTATAGACGTATGCCTTTTGGTTTATGTAATGCACCTACCACCTTTCAAAGATGTATGACTGCTATATTCTCTGACTTTTGTGAAAAGATTGTTGAGGTTTTCATGGATGATTTCTCTATTTATGGGAAGTCTTTTGATGATTGTTTAAGCAATCTTGATCGAATTTTGCAGAGATGTGAACAAACAAATCTTGTCTTGAATTGGGAGAAGTGCCACTTTATGGTTAATGAAGGCATTGTCTTGGGTCATAAAATTTCTGAAAGAGGTATTGAAGTGGACCAAGCTAAGGATGATGCAATTGAGAAAATGCCATATCCTAAAGATATAAAAGGTATTCGTAGTTTCTTAGGTCATGATGGTTTCTATAGGAGATTTATCAAAAACTTTTCTAAAATTTCTAGGCCTCTTACGAATCTTTTGCAAAAGGATATCCCTTTTGTTTTTGATGATGATTGTTCAGAAGCCTTTGAAACACTCAAGAAAGCCTTAATTTCTGCACCTATTGTTCAACCACCAGATTGGAACTTGCCTTCTGGAATTATGTGTGATGCTAGTGATTATGTTGTCGGTGCTGCTGTAGGACAAAGAGTTGATAAGAAATTGAATGTTATTCATTATGCTAGTAAAACTCTAGACAGTGCTCAATGAAATTATGCTACTACTGAAAAAGAATTCTTAGCAGTGGTGTTTGCTTGTGATAAATTTAGACCTTATATTGTTGATTCAAAAGTAACTGTTCACATAGACCATGCTGCTATTAAATATATTATGGAAAAGAAAGATGCTAAACCTAGACTTATTCGATGGGTTCTCTTATTACAAGAGTTTGATTAACATATCGTTGATAGAAAAGGAGCTAAGAACCCAGTAGCTGATAATTTGTCTAGGCTTGAAAATTTGCCTGATGACCCACTACCTATTGATGATAGTTTTCCTGACGAGCAGTTAGCTGCAATAAATGTTGCTCATAATACTCCTTGGTATGCTGATTATGCTAATTACATTGTTGATAAATATTTACCACCTAGTTTTACATACCAACAAAAGAAAAAATTCTTGTATGATTTAAGACATTACTTTTGGGATGACCCACATCTTTATAAAGAAGGAGTAGATGGTATTATTAGACGTTGTGTACCTGAGCATGAACAGGGGCAAATCCTATGGAAATGTCACTTCGAAGCTTATGGAGGACATCATGCTGGAGATAGAACTGCTCACAAGGTATTGCAATCTGGATTTTATTGGCCTACTCTCTTCAAGGATGCCCGTAAGTTCGTCTTATCTTGTGATGAATGTCAAAGAATAGGTAATATCGGTAAGCGTCAAGAAATGCCTATGAATTATTCACTTGCTGTTGAACCATTTGATGTTTGGGGATTTGTTTACATGGGACCTTTTCCTTCCTCTAATGGGTATACACATATTTTGGTTGTTGTTGATTATGTTACTAAATGGGTAGAAGCTATTTCAACTAGTAGTGCTGATCACAACACCTCTATTAAAATGCTTAAGGAAGTTATTTTCCCAAGGTTTGGAGTCCCTAGATATTTAATGACTGATGGTGGTTCACACTTTATTCATGGTGCTTTCTGTAAAATGCTTGCCAAGTATGATGTTAACCATAGAATAGCATCACCTTATCATCCTCAGTCTTGTGGTCAAGTTGAACTTAGCAATAGAGAAATAAAATTAATTTTGCAAAAGACTGTTAATAGGTCCAGGAAGAATTGGTCTAAGAAATTAGATGATGCACTTTGGGCTTATAGAACAGCATATAAAAATCCCATGGGTATGTCTCCATATAAAATGGTTTATGGAAAAGCTTGTCATTTGCCTCTTGAGTTAGAACATAAAGCATATTGGGCCGTCAAAGAGCTCAATTATGATTTCAAACTTGCTGGTGAAAAGAGGTTATTTGATATTAGCTTGTCGGTGGGAACGACACCTATGGGATCACTGGGATCCCTTCTACGGTTGGCGGGCGCGGGGTTGTGCAAAGAGCAGGTCTAGGAGCCAGCACAAAGATCATTTACCCAGGTTCGGCCCGCGAGGATGCGTAAAACCCTAGTCCTGCTTTGGTGTATGTATTCGAGTGTTCTTGAGTTCTTGAGCTAGCTATGGTGCGTGTGTAGCCCAAAAGATCCGAATCCTTCTCCTGGACTCCTCGGGCCTCCTTTATAGACAAAAGGGGTTGCCACAGTGGCACACAGGAGGTGGAAAGGTGTACATTGCACAAGCTTATCGCCTGTCATTACGGGACAAGACACATTAAATGCGCTCCCTAGGTGTCCCGTTGCTTTATTGGGGATGGCAACGAGGCTCGTCTCGTTCGTCGCCGCCCCGCCTTGCTCCGACACGCGTCCAGGCCAACGATGCATGCAGCGCCATGTAGGCTGGCAGGCTGCTGAGATGGCGTGGTGGTAGGGTCTTCACGAAGATCTGCATGCCGCCACGCAGGTGCTTGCCGAGTTGGCCTGGAAGCCGCACGTCGCCACGCAGGTGCCTGCCCAGCTGGTTGGGCTGGCAACTAGATGGGAACAGCGGTGGAGTCTTGGCAGACGCGGGCCTGGCTGCAGCCCCACGGATGTCCTCGGTAAGGGTCTTGCCGGGGCCCCGGCAAGGGTCTTGCCGCGGCATCGTAGTCGTCCTCGGCAAGGATCTTGCCGGTGGTCTCGTGGATCTCCTCGGCAAGGATCTCGCCGAGGATCGTCATCTTCTGGTCCTCATCTGATCTTGAGTGCTTATGATCTTCACAAAGATCTGCATGCCACCACGAAGGTGCCTCCCGATCCTTGGTTCCAATGTGGTTGTTGGAAACCTTGGGCTCAAGGGCAGCGTGCTCTGCTGGCGTCGGGCAAGTTGCCCCGGCAAGGCTCTTGCCGGGGTTGCGGAGGCCGCCCCGGCAAGGGTCTTGCCGGGGGAGTCCACCTCGCCCTCTTGCTCTTTGTGTTTCTTGGTCTTGGCATTGCTTTGCCCATCTCGTGCTTTTGGCCGAAGCGCTTTCAGGTGCTCTTGCGCTTCTGCTCCCTTCCCTTGCCCTGCTAAGTGTGGCCGCAGGCGTGGCTCTGACAGCCCGTGCACAAGTAGAGGGGTAAAAAAGGAGAGCCCCTACTTTTGTACACCGACATAACTCATTAGATGAATGGAGAACCCAAGCTTATGAAAAAGCAAAATTATTCAAAGAAAAAGTTAAAAGGTGGCATGACAAAAGAATCCAAAAGTGTGAGTTTAAAGTCGGAGAATATGTTCTTTTGTACAACTCTCGTTTCAGATTCTCCGCAGGAAAACTCCTCTCAAAATGGGAAGGCCCCTATGTTATCGAGGAGGTTTATCGGTCTGGAGCCATCAAAATAAATAATTCCGAAGGTACTAACCCGAAGGTTGTCAATGGGTAATGAATAAAGCATTATATCTCGGGTATGCCCATTAATGTTGAAAGTAATGTTATTCAAACTTTGACACCAGAAGAACACATAAAAGAGTCCTTCCAAAACACTCTAGAATCGTGAAAATAAGGAGGTACGTAATACGGTAAGTAAACGGACTCCGAAAAATCCACAAAAATATTTTTTATCAGTTTTGGAATATTTAAAAATTTTGGAAATAAAGAAACTTCCAGGAAGCGTCCCTTGGTGGGCACAAGACACCAGGGCGCGCCAGGCTTGCCTGGTGCTCCCAGGTGGGTTGTGCCCACCTGGGCCACCTTCCGGACTCCTTTTTCTTTTGTATGCTTGTCCTCCAAGATAAAAAAATCTATATATACTTCTCGAACCTGTTGATCACCGTATCGCGAAGAAATCCTCTGTTCTCTTCTCTTGCTGTTTCCGGTCAGATTTATCAAGCCAGGCAGCATGTCTTCCTGCTCCTCCAGCAACATGGAAGAAGATGCTTGGCTGATGAAGATCGAGATGAAGCGGGAGGAGCCTACGGACCCCCTCAAAGGAGACAAGGGCAAGAAAGCTACCTTAGATCCATCCCCGGTGGCAGCACAAGCACTGCTGGCCATGGAGGAGGAAGAGGATATCCTTAAGCCCTACCTTACTCACCTTACTCCTGTTGAGATTGAAGCTTTTTGCGTCATTGAAATAGTTCGCATACAGAATAAATATCTCACTCACGAAAATATTATGCATCAAGAGCATATCATCCATCTCCGGAGCGTCATCTGTCGATTGGAGAATCTCTTGATCCTTAAATATAGGATCGCTTCATCACCACCATCATCTTCTTCACCACCAAAAGAGAACTGAGTATCGGGTATGGGCACTCCCCCTGGCTTCCGCCAAGCTTGGGGGAGGTGCCCCGATATCGTATCATCCCACTATCTTTTTTCCTTTACTTATTTTAGTTCGAACCTTTGCTTTAGATGAATAAAAGTTTAGTTCGATCCTTTCTTCTTTGAGAGTTTGCTTAGTGATCTATCCTTGTAATCGTGTGCAAGTTATATAATAAAGTTTAGTTTGTGTTTTTGCTTTCTTTACTTTCATGTTGCAAATAAAAGAAAAAGGGAAATAAATAAAAGAAAGGAAATAAATAAAGAAAATATCATATACTAATCCTATGGTAGGTGATGACACCACATAAGGAAAAGTATAAGTAGAAAATTTTATTAGAGATTGACAAACATAGCATTAGTTAATGATGCAACTCATGAAAGAATTAATAAAGGAAGAGAAGATTCACATATAAATATACTATCCTAGAAATCTTTTGTGATTGTGAGCCCTCGTCAAAATATTATATGCCAAAATTGTTGACGTTGGACAAGGAAGACAACTTAATGGTTTATGTTTGTTTATATTCACACAGAACTCATATTGTCATAGATCCTTTAGCATGTGGTGCTTGCCCCCTATCTTTGCTAGCCAAAAATTCCGCACTAAGTAGAGATACTACTTGTGCATCCAAAAACCCTTAAACCCAAATCTTATTTTCAAGTGTCCACTATACCTACCTAGGGATTGAGCAAGATCCCTCAAGTAAGTTGTCATCGGTGCAAAAAGGTAATAAAAATTTCTTCTAAAAGTGTGAGATCATTTAGTGTAAGAGAAAATTGAGCGTTGCACAAACTTGTGATGGTGAAGAATAAAAGCGACAGACTGCATAATAAAGGTCGCTATCACAAGGGGCAATGCAACGTGACGTTCTTTTGCACTAAGGGTTTGAGCATACAAACAAATAAGTGCATGGAAACCTCTGCTTCCCTCTGCGAAGGGCCTATCTTTTACTTTTATGTATTTACTTTTATGCAAAGAGTCAAAGTTTTCCTTCTATTCCTTTTTATTTTTCTCCTTTGGCAAGCATCATGTGGTGAGGAAAGATCTAGGCACATATGTCCAGTTGAATATAGATAGTATGATTTATTATTGTTGACATCACCCTTGAGGTGAATACGTTGGGAGGCGAAACTATAAGCCCCTATCTTTCCGTGTGTCCGGTTGAAACGTTTTGCTCATGTGTACGCGGTGAGTGTTATCAATCATAGAAGACTATATGATGGTTGAGTATGTGGACTTGCCTAAAGGCTCCGGTATGTGACCCTTCCTGAAAAGATGATGAATTGTAGTTGCAAAGTTGACTGAGAACATAGTTTGTTGGTTTTTAATAGAGTTTTTGCTTCATACTTCAATTGTGTGATGAATTGTTACTTATTCATGAGAAGTATATGATAGAAGTTTATGATAAAAGTTTTATGTTTAATTTTGTTGCTGTTATAATAATCAACATGATGCTTCTATGTCCGTATTTTGTTTTATCGACACCTCTCTCTCAAAGCATGTGGACATGTTTTTCGATTTCGGTTTTCGCTTGAGGACAAGTGAGGTCTAAGCTTGGGGGAGTTGATACGTCCATTTTGCATCATGTTTTCTTACTGTTATTTATAATGTTTTTATCCATAATAATGCTTTTTGGAGTAATTCTAATGCCTTTTCTCTCATAATATGCAAGCTATACACAAAGAGAGCGAATTCCGGCAGCTGGAAATCTGGACATGAAAAGCTACATCGGGCTACCTATTCTGCACAACTCCAGATGAGCTGAAACTTCACGGAGATATTTTATGGAATATTTAAGAATTATTGGAGCAAATAACTATCAGAGGGGGCCCAACAGGTGGGCACAGCCACCTGGGCGCGCTAGGGAGCCCAGGCGCGCCTTGGTGGTTTGTGCTCACCCAGGCCCACCTCCGGTGCCCATCTTCTGGTATATAGGTCATTTTGACCTAGAAAAAAAATAAGGAGAAGACTTTCGGGACGGAGCGCCGCCGCCTCGACGTGGAACTTGGGCAGGAGCACTTTTGCCCTCCGGCGGATTGATTCCGTCGGGGGAACTTCCCTCCCGGAGGGGGAAATCATCGTCATCATCATCACCAACAACTCTTCCATCTTGGGGAGGGCAATCTTCATCAACATCTTCAACAACACCATCTCATCTCAAACCCTAGTTCATCTCTTGTGTTCAATCTTGTTACCGGAACTATAGATTGGTGCTTGTGGGTGACTAGTAGTGTTGATTACATCTTGTAGTTGATTACTATATGGTTTATTTGGTGGAAGATTATATGTTCAGATCCAATATGATATTTAATACCCCTCTGATCTTGAGCATGATTATCATTTGTGAGTAGTTACTTTTGTTCTTGAGGTCACGGGAGAAATCAAGTTGCAAGTAATCATGTGAACTTGATATGTGTTCGATATTTTGATAGTATGTATGTTGTGATTCCCTTAGTGGTGTCATGTGAACGTAGACTACATGACACTTCACCATATTTGGGCCTAAGGGAATTCATTGTGGAGTAGCAATTAGATGATGGGTTGCGAGAGTGACAGAAGCTTAAACCCCAGTTTATGCGCTATTCTGTAAGGGACCGATTGGATCCAAAAGTTTAATGCTATGGTTAGAATTTATTCTTAATAATTTTCTCGTAGTTGCAGACGCTTGCGGGGGGGGGGGGTAATCATAAGTAGGAGGTTTGTTCAAGTAAGAAGAGCACCTAAGCACCGGTCCACCCACATATCAAATTATCAAAGTAGCGAACACAAATCGAACCAACATGATGAAAGTGACTAGATGAAAATCGCGTGTACCCTCAAGAACGCTTCGCTTATCATAAGAGACCATTTTGGTCTGTCCTTTGCCTCAAAAGAATTGGGCTACCTTGCTGGACGAGTCCCCTAGGCCTCGTCGACAACCCTCGAGATCTTTCTTCCCCGCCTGCTCCTCTCCCTCGCTTTTCCATCTCGCCCGGACACCATCGTCGCCGCCGTTCGCCATTGACGCGGCCACCATGCTCCCCGCGCCTCGCCGATGAGTCTAACAGCTTCACCTGCTTCCTCTACTCCATCTCTGACCAAGGGTTCGAGCTCGGCGCCACCACAGCCCCGGAATCAAGTTCTTCCGTGCCTACGTTCGCCGGCGCTCCTCCGCCGATTGCTGACGCCCTGCTGCTCCTAAGCCACCACCGTGGCCTCCGTGTGCCTCCCCGGTGAGCAGTCTCTCCATTCTTGTGATGACCCAGGAAACTGTGTCCGGCCGGAGTTAATCGAGCGTGGTGGGTAAGTTGGTGCACCCCTGCAGGGAAGAAAACATCTATCGATAGCCTGTCCTACGGTAACGGTCACTTGGAGTTGTTTCCCGATCGATACAACTAGAACTGGATACTTGTGATGAGAATTGGATTGTGATGAGAAATGGATAGTATGGCTCTGGGATTGCTTTCTCGCAGGGAGTCGAGAAAGGATCTCTGGCCGAGGTTGATAACACTTCTAGTACTTTACTTTATGCTACTCTACTTCCTCCTGTTGCTGCAAGATGGTGGTTTCCAGAAGATGCTAGTCTTCGATAGGACTAGGCCTCCTCTCTATTCTGGCATTTCTGCAGCTCAGTCCACATATACAGCCTTCCTTTGATAATGTTGCATATGTAGTGTAGATCCTTGCTTGCGAGTACTTTGGATGAGTACTCACGGTTGCTTTGCTCCCTCTTTTTCCACCTCTTTCCTTTCTTCTCGGATGTCGCAACCAGATGGTGGAGCCCAGGATCCAGACGCCACCTTCGACGACGACTGCTACTACCCCGAGGGTGCCTACTACCAAGTGGAGACCGCCAACGACCAGGAGTAGTTAGGAGGCTCCCAGGCAGGAGGCCTTGCCTTTTCGATCGTAGATGCTTTTGTGCTAGCCTTCTTAAGGCAAACTTGTCTAACTTATGTATGTACTCAGATAATTGTTGCTTCCGCTGACCCTTGTGTATTCGAGCTTATGTATTCGAGCCCTCGAGGCCCCTGGCTTGTAATATAAAGCTTGTATTATTTTATTTTGTGTCTAGAGTTGTGTTGTGATATCTTCCCGTGAGTCCTTGATCTTGATCGTACACCTTTGCGTGTATGATTGGTGTACGATTGAATCGAGGGCGTCACAAGTTGGTATCAGAGCCGACTGCCTGTAGGTAGCCCCCTTTCCAACTCCTTGGCCGAAGTTGAGTCTAGTCACTTAAAAAACTTTTACTAACATGGTTGTGTGGCTTACGGGCCCACGTCGCCATTGGGTGGTATTAGGATCTTTTACTCCTCGTCTATATTCTGGGACTCTGATCTCTCTTCCATTCGGGTTAAATAATTTTGCTAACTCTAACACTAGGTTCTCGTAACCGCTTCCTCCCGGAGAGCCCCTTCAGTCCAGATGATCGCCTGCTACACCAGAAGATTCCGAAGATACTCTCCGATGTTATCTCGATAACTTGTGCTCATCGCGTTTGCAATTCCCTACCACCGATAAGCCCCTATGACTAACTGCATATCCTTGTCGCTCATACCTTCATCCCCAGTTGCTCTTGTTACTACAAGATACCCCGAAATACTTGTCGTTGTTCCGAGAATCCTTTGTGCCTTTTGCTTTGCAGCTTCTTTTTGCACTACGGATAATTCACTTAACCGGGGTTCGTTCGTTCCCAGTTGTTCATATGCTTTCCAAAATACCTGAAAATGCTATCTGATCTTTCAAAATCCTCTGCAGCCTGTTGCTCTTGATTCTCCTTGCCTGCTTGCATTAGGATTAATTCCATATGTCTAGCAATATTCTTTAAAAATCTTTGTGATTGTCATTCTGTTCCTATGGATTCAGCGTGTGTGCGAATACTCGCAATCATCAATTAATCCTTGGAAATTTTCTTTCCGGCTCAGACATCCTTCCAGATATGACCTGGTTCTTTCCCAATCCAGATTTGATCGGGTGAACCTCTAAGTCTATTCAACTTACTCATCTTTTGATCAGAGCCTCTGCTTCTAATCCTTCGTCTTGAAATCATAATTCCTTTGTACCCAAGCATCGAGTCATTCAGACGTTTCTATAAGTCGATGCCTTTGCATCCCCTTCTTCATCTGATTGATTACCAATACTCACATCAACTCTGTCGTGAATCGCCGGATCCATTGCTGGGTTGTTATCCGACAGTGTCCTTCTCATCCAAAATTTTGTGAGTTTTTCCCTGATACATAATACCTTCGGTAAATTGTACCATCGGCTTTGACTTCGATACTCTGCTTTCGAACTCGTATCTTTTTCTTGGTTGATGGTTGTATAGATTCATAAAAATGCCCCAATGGGTTGAACTTATGCCTTCCATAATCCATGTGAACCCAAGAGTTCTCACGAGTCTTACTCTTCTGGTACGTCGCCAGATAAATCTTATGCGCTACAATTTCTTCGAAAACGAGGAGTGATGAAAGGTTATGCATTGAAGAAGTGGGAGTCGACCTTGAATCTTTGTGTTCATGCCCATGGACCCGATGTAGAACTTATCATGGAAGCCGCTCATAAAAATAATTATTTCTTTGATACAAGCTTATCTTGTATCTATGAATTGATCCTTTGCCATCGTGGTGCCGACCATATTTCCTCCTTGATTCCATTTACTGGATAAGTTAAAATACTTATCCTCTGCAAATCATTCCCCCATCCAACCTCTACTTCGTTTTACCTTCCGGCATTACACCTAGTACTTGATACTGGGAAGTTTTATACCCCATCACATCATTCCTAGCCTGATCGGCTATATTTTTATTGTGTCAAGTTTTAACTATGCTACCTGGTCCTTATGCCCGGAGCAACTTCCGACGATGAGCTAAGCTTACGACGATATTCCTCATTTTATCATTTCACCTCGAACAACAAGCTTGACTTCGAGCTTGTGTCGAATCCGTGGTTCTCATAGCCTTTCACTTCATCCTTCCTTTTCTGCTCGATGGCATCTTCATAGAGTCTCTCGACAAAAAAAATCGTGATCACCGTCAACACTTTGGCTTCTTCAGAGATGTCAATTGAATTCATGGCTAGAAATACCATCCCTGCCCCTCGATGGTTTGTGATATCATCGATGGCATCCTTGACTTCCTGCCAACACAGACCTAGTCGTGTTTGGTTATTCCTTACGTTCCGAGGTAATCTTGGAAGTGTTCCTTTGTATCCTTTGTGATCTTCAAATCCAACTCTTACCCGAAACACCATGTTATTGCTACCTCGAAGCTTGACTATGGTACTCCGTATATCAACAAGAACATTGGAAGCACAATGCTAAATGTTTCTTGGTTTATTATTCAAACACCATGGTGTGGGTAATATCATGATTCTTCCCTCGCCCCTTTGTCTAAATACTTTTGAACTTGTTGTCCTATCATGTATATCATGCTCTGCCTTTCCTTGGGAAGGCCATACCCTCAATTCTTGTGTGCAAACACATTTTTCCTTTCCTTGGTCTGATTAATCCTGATAAACACCTTTTCCTTTCCATCGGTTTGTTAGTCTTTCTTTTGATCTATATGATATAAGCAGAAATAATTCCCTGCTTATAAAAACACCTCGAGGTACAATTTGGTTAGTACGACCCTGTTACTAATGTTGATGACATTCCGGTAACCACCGATGGACGAGAACTTTGCCTATTGGTCCGCCTCATCTTAACGAGCAGGAAAATGGTTTTCTTCGTCCCTCGCCCTTGGTACCAATGTTGTTGCCAACATAACTGACAGGCCATCCTCTGACATGCCTTGCTATCATGACAGTGCAAGATGTCAGCGCTCTTTTCTACTTTTAACTCACATGGTGGGCCAATAACCCACAGTTCCACAGGATCCAAACCTGACTTCCCCGTACACCCCTATTTCCAAAGTTATTCCTCACACTTGGCTTCGTAGGCAATTCACGAGCCACCTTCCTAAAGATATATGTTGGTATCCGATGCAATATTACTCCCGTTGCTCTGGATCCCTTTCACACTCTGTCATGCAACGAACGATGAACTATCCGCTCGAAACTTCTTAGTGCACCTTCTTACTTTGCTCTCGATGTTTTTCTGGGATTTCAACTCGAGGGATGCCTCTATGCCTTGTTCACTGAGATAGCCCCCAGGTACCTAACATATGTCGAGCTCCGCCTTTCCCGAGTTTTTCCCCTTATCTTTTCCGTAAGTACGATGAAGATCCCGAAGAAATGATGATGACTTGCAACAGAGAACTGAAGACATCAACATAATGGATCGTCCTCTTCGAGAAGAGCAATCAAGGACGAGAAGATCCGTTAGATTTTTGTAACCAGAACTTTCCCCCTTACTCCCCCTCTTAAATCTCGGGACGAGATTTCTTGTAGTAGAGGAGATTTGTAACACCCCGAGTATCATGCTACAGTAACCCCCTGGGTTTAATCTAATCTTTTTGTTAAACAATGCATGATCATATTTGATCCTATCTCTTTTCAAATTCCACTTGAATTCAAATTCAATTACTAAGTGAAATTCAAAATTTCACAAACATGAAATCTAAAATGTTCTTCATGTGGCTAATAATCATTTGTTACTAATGGTGGTGAACCAACATTTTTATAAGGTGTTTCACTGCCCTAAACTAAATAAAACAATGTCCTAGTCGATAATTTAATTGCCTTTCTAATTGGTAAAAATACTAAACTACTTTATTTTGGTGCCAAGTTAATTATAGCAGTGGCCTAAGTTAAATTGGTATTTTAGGTGCAAGATTAGTTTTTATAAAACTATTTTGCTTTCTGAAAATAAAAGAAAACAGAAAAGTTTAAAATAAATGTAAAATAAGAGGTGAGAGAGAGAGAGATCCACCCCCTGCCCCTGGGCCTTAGCCGGCCGAATCGGTCCAGCGGCCCAGCACCTCCCCCTCCCTTTGTCGTCTTCCCCCTCCTCTTCTGTTCAACCGACCGAGGGCGCACGCCCCTCGCCGTCCCCGCCTGACCTGCTCGCCGCCCCACGCTGCCACATCGCCGAGGGGATAAGGACGAGTCCCCTAGGCCTCGTCGACAACCCTCGAGATCTTTCTCCCCCGTCTGCTCCTCTCCCTCGCTTTTCCATCTCGCCCGGACACCATCGTCGCCGCCGTTCGCCATTGCCGCGGCCACCATGCTCCCCGCGCCTCGCCGATGAGTCCAACAGCTCCGCCTGCTTCATCTACTCCATCTCTGACCAAGGGTTCGAGCTCGGCGCCACCACAGCTCCGGAATCGAGTTCTTCCACGCCTACGGTCGCCGGCGCTCCTCCGCCGATTGCCGACGCCCTGCTGCTCCTAAGCCACCGCCGTGGCCTCCGTGTGCCTTCCCGGTCAGCAGTCTCTCCTTTCCCCTCTCTCAGCGCTGCTCGTAGATGCCCGTAGCCGCCACTTCCATTTTTCACCCGAGCTTTACTCCGCCGCGGTGCTCGTCGCCGTCGCTACCGACGATAAAGTGCTCAACCGAGCTCGTAGTCGTGCTCCGCGCACCTCTAGGACCCCGTAGGACCCCTCTTTTGGGCATGTCGAAGCCTCTGTCATTGTTCGCGATGACACCAGAACACCGACGTCCGCCACGGTCGACACCGCCGTCAATGTAGCCCTCCTCCGCTCGAACCGATGCCACAGATCGACGCCCGCTGGACCCCCGACAGCTGCTGCCGTGCTGCTTTCCGCCGCTCGCCCGCACCAGCCACCGCTCGCCGGGCCACGCCCCTCGCCCCGTGTCGCCCGCCTCCGGCCGCTGGCCCCTGCGCCGGCGCCCCGTCGCTCCCCGTCGGCCTGGCCCGCCCGGGCACTGGTGCCCGGTGCCCATGCCCGCATCCGCCGCCCGGTTACGCCCGCGCCCAATCCCCGTTTGTGGCCTGGGCCTATGACAACGGGCCCCACGCCCCTTTTCCAAAAAAAGGAAATATTGAAATTAATTATTAATAATTAATTAACCAATTAATTAGATTAATTAACTTTGTTTAGTTTACCTAATTAACTTGATTAGTTAATTAAAACTGTTAGCTAGTTACTAGTCAATGACAGGCGGGCCCCACTGCCCGGTTTGACCAGTCAACGGTCAGTGTTGACCGCTGACGTCACGATGACATCATGCTGGTGCAATAACTTTGTTTTAGGATTAATAATACTTTCGGAATATTATTAAATCTTTGAAAAATCATATAAAATAATCCATAGCTCGGATGAAAATGTTTTCTATATGAAAGTTGCTCAGAAAAATCCAACGAATCCGAATACGCGGTCCGTTCATATGTCACTTGCCCCTAGCATGCTGAACATGGAACCGTCCCCTCTCTTTTCATCTGTCCGGGAAACGCCAGACGTCGGGAACACTCCTTCGGATGTTTTCCCTCTCTGCCTTCAACGTGTAGTATCGCGTTAGTTCACCTCTAGCACCGCGTATTACCATGTTATGCTTTATGATGCTTTGTTTGCTTTATATTTATTGTTTCTTCCCCCTCTTCTCTCTGGTAGACCCCGAGACCGATGCTGCCCCTGTGATCGACTACGTCGACGATGACACTTCTTCCTTTTCAGCAGAGCTTCCAGGCAAGCCCCCCCTTTGATCATCCCGATATCGCCCATTCCATTCTCTCATGCTTGCATTAGATTTTGCTACTGTTATTGTTTGCTCCTATTCTGATGCATAGCCTTCTTTTGTAACCTGCTTATTGTTACCTACCTGCTTATCCTAAACTGCTTAGTATAGGTTGGTTAGTGATCCATCAGTGACCCCCACCTTGTCCTTGTTGCCCCTGCTTCATCATCGAAGACCCGATCAACGGGATCGAAGACCAGGCCCCGGCACCGCACATCACTTTCCCCTTAGTTGCTCGACACTACTGGGTTACTATCGAGTGCCGAGGGTGAGACCTCTTCAGCACTTCTGATGTTAACCTGTAGTGTAGCTATTCGGTCATGGTCATCGAGGGTGATTTCCTCCTTAACCACTTCCGATACGGCTGTGTCGTGCAACCCCTCAAGTGTGAACCTCGGGGGTGGTTCCTCTTACGTTCACCTTGATGATTACATCGAGTGGAATCCGTCAAGGGTGATTCCTCAGGTTTTCCCCTTGGTGTTAGACACACGGTTACTATGGTTACTATGACTTTACACTGAACCATGTTACTAAAGACGGGTCGGCCCTGAGGGGTACCCGTGCGAGCTTAATTGCGAGCGATGTGGAGACGGGTTGACCTGGAGGGTGCCCACGAGATAATTACGAGGCGTGGTCGAGCATTCCTAGCCCTTGCCGCAAGTACTCGAGACAGGGCAACGGGGTCACATCTTTCGTGAGTCTCTGCTTGTTACCGCGCGTTCCTAATCCACTACGATTTGGATATTTGATCCGAGGGGCCTCTGGCCTGATAGCACTAACCATCACGTGGGCATAGTATGGGCGTTCTGCGTCGTATGCATCAGCTGAAGCTTAATAGACGTCAGCGACTGAGCGGTGCGCGCCAAGTAGGACTAGTAAGCTCCTACCTTTTTAAGGAGGTAGCTAGGTCTGCTCACCGGCCGCCCACACAACGTGCAGGAGTTCCCGGGGCGATGGCCCATGACCCCTGGGGGCATAGGTTTAGTCCGGCGTGCTGACCTCCTCTATTAAGCCTAGGTCGGGTTGCGGCGTATTGTTTGGCCAAGGCCAGGCATGACCCAGGAAAGTGTGTCCGGCCGGAGTTAATCGAGCATGGTGGGTAAGTTGGTGCACCCCTGCAGGGAAGAAAACATCTATCGATAGCCTGTCCTACGGTAACGGACACTTGGAGTTGTTTCCCGATCGATACAACTAGAACTGGATACTTGTGATGAGAATTGGATTGTGAAGAGAAATGGATAGTATGGCTCTGGGATTGCTTTCTCGCAGGGAGTCGAGAAAGGATCTCTGGCCGAGGTTGATAACACTTCTAGTACTTTACTTTATGCTACTCTACTTCCTCCTGTTGCTGCAACATGGTGGTTTCCAGAAGATGCTAGTCTTCGATAGGACTAGGCTTCCTCTCTATTCTGGCATTTCTGCAGCTCAGTCCACATATACAGCCTTCCTTTGATAATGTTGCATATGTAGTGTAGATCCTTGCTTGCGAGTACTTTGGATGAGTACTCACGGTTGCTTTGCTCCCTCTTTTTCCACCTCTTTCCTTTCTTCTCGGATGTCGCAACCAGATGGTGGAGCCCAGGATCCAGACGCCACCTTCGACGACGACTGCTACTACCCCGAGGGTGCCTACTACCAAGTGGAGACCGCCGACGACCAGGAGTAGTTAGGAGGCTCCCAGGCAGGAGGCCTTGCCTTTTCGATCGTAGATGCTTTTGTGCTAGCCTTCTTAAGGCAAACTTGTCTAACTTATGTATGTACTCAGATAATTGTTGCTTCCGCTGACCCTTGTGTATTCGAGCTTATGTATTCGAGCCCTCGAGGCCCCTGGCTTGTAATATAAAGCTTGTATTATTTTATTTTGTGTCTAGAGTTGTGTTGTGATATCTTCCCGTGGGTCCTTGATCTTGATCGTACACCTTTGCGTGTATGATTAGTGTACGATTGAATCGAGGGCGTCACACTGCACTTTTGTTACTACTATCATTACTTGCTCGTTACAAATTATCTTGCTATCAAACTACTCCGTTACTTATAATTTCAGCACTTGCAGACTTTACCTTGCTGAAAACCACTTGTCATTTCCTTCTGCTCCTCATTGGGTTCGACACTATTGAAAAGAGGTACAATTGATCCCCTATACTTGTGGGTCATCATGGTCCATGGGTGTAACTTGGATAGCATGGTTATTTCCTTGGGGGAATGTGAAACACAAAACGTCACCCATTTTCACACCATGGTCTCTTCACATCATATTTGAAAAGCAAGAGGTCCTGCTTGATACCATTTAGTAAAGTGTAATCATTCTGATCTTCTATCCCTATCCGCCATGCTAACCCATTAGGCCCATCATGGAGGTTGGTCCTTGATGGCAGCTGGAACTACGTCGGTATTTCCCCGAAGATGGAGGGATGATGTAGCACAGCGCCGATAGGTATTTCCCTCAGTTATGAAACCAAGGTATCGAACCAGTAGGAGAACCAATCAACACAACATAAACAGCACCTGCACACAAACAACAACACCTCGCAACCCGACGAGTTAAAGGGGTTGTCAATCCCTTCCGGGGTACGGCGCCTCAAGATAGGCAAGTGGGCATGAGATAAATTCTAGTAGATTGATAGATCGAACGCCAAATAAAATAAATAAAGATAAAACGCAGCAAGGTATTTTTGTATTTTTTTGGTTAATAGATCTGAATTAAAGTGCAAAGGAAAAGTAGATCGCAAGGCAAATATATGAGAAAGAAGACCCGGGAGCCATAGGTTTCACTAGTGGCTTCTCTCCAGAAAAATAGCAAACGGTGGGTGAACAAATTACTGTTGGGCAATTGATAGAACTTCAAATAATTATGACGATATCCAGGCAATGATCATTACATAGGCATCACATCCAAGATTAGTAGACCGACTCCTGCCTGCATCTACTACTATTACTCCACACATCGACCGCTATCTAGCATGCATCTAGTGTATTAAGTTCATGAAAAAACAGAGTAATGCAATAAGAATGATGACATGATGTAGACAAGATTCGTTTATCTATATGGCGGTAGATATAGATCACGTCTTTTATCCTTAGTAGCAACGATACATACGTGTCGTTTCCCCTTCTGTCACAGGGATCGAGCATCGTAAGATCGAACCCACTACCGGGCACCTCTTCCCATTGCAAGATAAATAGATCAAGTTGGCCAAACAAAACCCAAATATCGGAGAAGAAATACGAGGCTATAAGAGATCAAAGAAACTCAAATAACTTTCATGGATATAAAAATATATGACTGATCATAAACTCGAAGTTCATCAGATCCCAACAAACACACCGCAAAAGAGTTACATCATATGGATCTCCAAGAGACCATTGTATTGAGAATTTAGCGAGAGAGAGAGAGAGACAGAGCCATCTAGGTACTAACTACGGACCCGAAGGTCTACAAAGAACTACTCACGCATCATCGGAGAGGCACCAATGGAAGTGGTGAACCCCTCTGTGATGGTGTCTAGATTGGATATGGTGGTTCTGGACTCTGCGGCGGCTCGATGAATATTTTGATGCTTCCCCTAGGGTTTCTGGAATATATGGGTATTTATAGAGCAAAGAGGTGGTCCGGGGGGCACCCCAGGTGGGCACAACCCACCAGGGCGCGCCTGGGCCTCCTGGCACGCCCTGGTGGGTTGTGCCCCCCTCGGAGCACCCCCCCCCCTAGTGCAACCAGGGCCCATTGCCTTCCTTCTGGCCCATAAAAAATCATCATGGGGTTTTGTGGCATTTGGACTTCGTTTGATATTGATTTCTTGCGATGTAAAAAACATGGAAAAACAACAACTGGCACTTGGCACTATGTCAATAGGTTAGTACCAAAAATGATATAAAATGACTATAAAATGATTATAAAACATCCAAGATAGATAATAAAACAACATGGAACAATCAAAAATTATAGATACGTTGGAGACGTATCAGTATCCCCAAGCTTAACTCCTACTCGTCCTCGAGTAGGTAAGTGATAAAAACAAAATTTTTGATGTGGAGTGTTGTTCATCATGTCATATCATATTCTTTTCTTTATAGCATGGACATTTGGACTTTTATGTGATTCAAAGCAATAGTCTAGTTTTGACATAATAATTTAGATACTCAAGCATATCAACAAGCAACCATGTCTTTCAAAATATCAACGCTAAAATAAGTTATCCCTAGCCCATCATGCTCAAACATTGATCCATTCATGAAACACACTCGAATATTAACTACATCCAATACTTGAGCACGATCATATTGCCTCCTAGTCGGTGCTTTTTATGAGAGAAAATGGAGACTCAAATTTCAAAATAAAAATTGAATAAAGTAAAAGAAAGGCCCTTCGCAGAGCGAAGTGGGATTTGTAGAGGTGACAGAGCTCAAAGCAAAAAAATTAGAGATAAAAACATTTTGGGAGGCGTATCCATCCCACCAATGAAAACGACTTAGAGTTCCCAACACTTTCCATGCTAGATATGCCATAGGCAGTTCCCAAACAGAAAGTAAAGTTTATTCCTTTTTCCACCATTCTTTCCCTTTCCATGGCTAACCGTATCCACGGGTGCCCTCCATACCAACACTTTCCAAGGAATTTATTATTTGACAACATGAAGTAAATTCATTTTTGTATTTCGGGACTGGGCATCCCTAAGACCTTTTCCTTACTCTCGTGCAATGACAAGTGAATAAACACTCATCTTGAGAATAACACATCCATCATCCAATATAAGAGATCAAAGAAACTCAAATAACTTTCATGGATATAAAAAGATATGACTGATCATAAACTTGAAGTTCATCAGATCCCAACAAACACACCGCAAAAAAGTTACATCATATGGATCTCCAAGAGACCATTGTATTGAGAATTCAGCGAGAGAGAGAGAAAGCCATCTAGCTACTAACTACGGACCCGAAGGTCTACAAAGAACTACTCACGCATCATCGGAGAGGCACCAATGGAAGTGGTGAACCCCTCCGTGATGGTGTCTAGATTGGATATGGTGGTTCTGGACTCTGCGGCGACTGGATGAATATTTCGACGCTTCCCCTAGGGTTTCTGGAATATTTGGGTATTTATTGAGCAAAGAGGCGGTCCGGGGGGCACCCGAGGTGGGCACAACCCACCAGGGCGCGCCTGGCCCTCCTGGCGCGCCCTGGTGGGTTGTGCACCCCGAGGTGCAACCAGGGCCCATTTCCTTCCTTCTGGCCCATAAAAAATCATCGTGGAGTTTCGTGGCATTTGAACTTCGTTTGATATTGATTTCCTGCGATGTAAAAAATATGGAAAAAACAGCAACTGCACTTGGCACTATGTCAATACGTTAGTACCAAAAAATGATATAAAATGACTATAAAATGATTATAAAACATCCAAGATTGATAATAAAACAGCATGGAACAATAAAAAGTTATAGATACGTTGGAGACGTATCAGTCCTCTACCATGAATATGCAAAATTATAAGTATATGAGATGGAAGCTACATTGTGGAAGGAAAATAGAAATGGGGACAACGGTGTCGATGCCTTTGGTCAAGTTTGTCCTCCGGTCGACTGAATTTGTAGGTAAGCATGCTAATAAGACTCCTATTTAAAGAGTAGTAGTTAGATCGTGATGAGATAATGTTCTGGTTTTCTTTTAACCTGCCTGGAGCATGAAAGAATAAAATGTACAATCAATTCACCTTGTGTAGGTTATGGGCATGATCATTTTTTCTCAGTGTTCTACTCTTTAGGAATGTTGGGTTTGTCCTCCAGTCGACTGAGTTTGTAAATAAGCATGCTAGTATGAGTGCTATTTAAAGGGCGGGAGTTGGATCTTGACCAGGCAACGTTCTGGTTTTCTTTAACCCACTTGGAGCATGAAAGAATAAAACATATAGTCAATTCACTTTCTCCATCACACTTTCGGGGTGATTCATTGAAGAATCATCTTCTATGCATGCCGCCCATAGCTTGCTTAACTTCTAGCCTATAGTTGGTCTCTGCACCAATTCTCGCAACAGGTCATCTAGTGATTTTAAAGGATCATGTGGTGTAGTGGTACAAGACTACATAGTGTAGTTTGTTGCGGCCATGACAGCGGTGCTTGAACATGTTTCGGATGTGGTGTGAGCCGAAGCTGCTGCCTTACTTGAAGGGCTCAAACTTGCAACGCGGCTGGGGTGCAACAACATACTAGTGTGCATGGATAATGTTCTAGCGGTCCAAGCTCTAAACAAAGGCGAAGGCTACTCCATGGTTGCAACGCCTATTTATCTGCTTGTTGTAGTGATTTCTTTGGTTTTGGGAAGGCTTGTATTGAATTTTGTAGTAGGGAGTCTAATGTAGTAGCGCATGTGCTAGTTGAGTGGGGACATGAGAACCAACCCTCGCCTACTCAGAGAATATTTCAGAAAAGTCTAATTTAGGTACAACAATTGGAATGCGAAAGTGGACCCCTCAAAATGCTAAGGAAAAGTGTTGGCCAAGCCTCAAGACTCTCCATTTATATTTAAATTATCTAAAATCACATTTAGTCCAGAGGAAAGCCAATTCTATTCAAAGGGGATGATGTTTTGATAATGGATTCACTGGTCAAGTGCATAGAAATATTGCTCCAAAAGCCTCAAACATTTTCCCACATTCCACTATGTCATAAACCCTAAAGTTCATCTCGGTCCCACCGAAACACTCATACCCGAACTCACCGAGATACACATGACATAGCCATTGCCTAAACCTAGAACCTCGGTCTCACCAAGTTGACCCGTCGGTCCCGCCAAAGAGCACTGGTCAACCTTCTGTTGCCAACTGAAATTCAATCGGAATTTTTGAGTGGTTTCTATCGGTGACACCAAAGTGTGGAAAGTGCTTAGATCAGCATGAATCGGTCCCACCAATTGGTTTCATCCGGTCTCACCGGAAAGCCTAAAATTCAAACCTTTTGTACTAGTCTGTCTCACCGAGTGGTTTTGACCGGTCGTAACGAGTAGTGCATAAAGGTGTGTAACGGTTCGATTTTTGGTGATGCCTACACACACACACTCTACCTCTATGAGAACCTCCGAAAGATTGAGCCAGCACATCGTCTTGAGATTGACAAAGTCGCCACAAATGTCTTCGTAGTCGACGGGAACGTCTAAACGCGCATTGCCAGAAGGTCTAGAATAAATCCAGAAAAATGCGAACACCAATGTCAAGTCTAGAACTTGAACTCTGGTGGGTTGAGAATACCGGTGTCCTCTTAACTATCAAACCACATATTGGTTCGCTTTTATTTATGCATATAGATATACATATATGCTCAGTATGGAACACGGAAACCGGACTATCAAAGCATTGCTGATTTGATCCCGCATATATAAAAATGTTTGGATAATTTTACTTCTACAAATATATCTCACAAAAACTGCGTACATTTTTAGCACTGGCTAAAAAGGTTATTATTCGGATGAAAACACATAACTGTCACGTAAAAGATGTCATATTCTTAGTACCAAATTTATGGTTTGATCCAAAAATAAGGAGGCATTAAAATGACGCGGATCTTTGGGTCTCGGGTGCCAATGCACTTGAATTGGATTTTTTTTAAGTATTGCGAAATTAGTCAAAAATTTCAGAAACTTCTTGCAAACAAGAATGATACGGTGTTATGCCCGTGTGACAAGTTTCGAAAAGGAATGAGTTTCATGGTATTTTAGGCTAAACAAAACAAAATCGATACTATATAAACATATTCACTTCTTTTGTTTATGTCAAGGAGTCCACGGAAGTCACTTCTTCGCCATATACAAGTACAACACTACAAGATTCTCGTCTTCGAAAATTTTCAGGAATTTTTGACTCTTTTTGTTATTTATAAATTATTAGTTTTCAAATTGGTTGCAATGGGACCCAAGATCCATTAGGTATTTCCGTGCATTAAAATGACATATATAACACTAATAAGGTTCTCCTGTATGACATGAATGGGCCATCAATTTCTCCGACGAATACCCTAGTATATTTGTACAGCAATTAGTGTACAATTTTCACAAATTTCTCTGACGAATATCCTCATATATTTTCAGTTCATTTTTTGGCAGAAATTGAAAATATGCCGTAAATATATTTTAGCGGTATTGTTATCCTTTGACCAAAAAATGAATCCCATTACTCGGCAATAAATGCGGCACACGATATAAAACCCAACCTGATGCCCGGGGTACTCCCAGCAATTTGACCCCCGAGGCTCGTCTAGTCTAATCCACCTCCCCACTAATCCACCAGCTGTTTACACAGGGTCAGCTAACCGCTCTCTCTATAGATCAACGTCACTCCCCATCTTGTTCGTCTTGGTCACCCCCACCCCCACTTTCCCTTCACTGGTCAAAGGCTCCACCACCCACATCACAGTACAAGCCAAGCCAAGCCAAGCCAGAGAAAAGGACCAGGCGTAGGTGGATGCAAGTGTGAGCCCACCGTGTCCGCCCCATTCACACCCTAGCCACATGGAGCATCCGGCGCCGGCGCCGGAGCCGATGCTGCTCGACGAGCAGCCCCCCACCGCAGTCGCCTGCGAGAAGGTAAACCGGATCTGTGCTGGGATGGTCTTGGCCGTGTGTTTCTTGGCGTGGTGTTCCGTTGAGCTGATGTTTAGCGTGTTGTTTTCGTTGGGCGCTCTTGCTTGAGCAGAAGCAGCAGGATGGCGAGGCGCCGTATGCGGAGGGGAACGACGCCATGACCGGTCACATCATCTCCACCACCATCGGCGGCAAGAACGGCGAGCCCAAGCAGGTGAGCTGAGCGTCTCTTATGTTTCCCTTGTGTCTCTTGGCCTGAGTTTGCACGGCCAGTTCTTGCCTTGGTGAGATGCATCTGTTCTCCTGCAGCTATTCTCTTTAGCTATGTATAGAGTGCTTTGGTGATGATGACAAGTCATTGAAATATAGCTGTGTGGATTCTTGGTTAGATTTTTCTTCGTTTACCAAGAACCAAACAAATGTTTCAAAGCGGCTGAATTTATCAATTATCAAGGACGATGTAGCTTGTCAGCCTATTTTTGTAGTGCTCATTCGTTTGATCCTCGTGTAACTATGGTTTGCTCAAGAGATCTGTTCCAAATATGCCTGTGTGGTGTTCAATACTGTGGGTTTTCGGGACAAATTTGGACGGCTTCAGTTAGATTTTGGCCAACACTAGTGCTCAAATCTGTTACTATGAGCAACAGCTGATGCCTCTTTGGCGCCCAGTTGGTAATGTCCTGCTTTGTTTTTCAGACGATTAGCTACATGGCGGAGCGCGTTGTGGGCACTGGTTCGTTTGGCATCGTCTTTCAGGTGATTGCTCTAGCCATTGTTTGTTTCCTTGTTTGTGTTGTTGACTGCCAGCCTGATGTTTAGGGAAATGTTGCATGTGTAGGCTAAATGCCTGGAAACCGGGGAGATGGTGGCCATTAAGAAGGTACTGCAGGACAGACGGTACAAGAACCGTGAGCTGCAGCTTATGCGTTCGATGATCCATTCCAATGTTGTCTCCCTCAAGCACTGCTTCTTCTCAACCACAAGTAGAGATGAGCTGTTTCTGAACCTTGTCATGGAGTATGTCCCGGAGACGCTGTACCGCGTGCTTAAGCACTACAGTAATGCCAAACAGGGGATGCCACTTATCTACGTCAAGCTTTACACCTATCAGGTTTGTGAATTTCCAATGAATAAATGTGAAATGTGTGCCTGTCATTGTGCAACTATTCTAAGTCAATTTTACATTGGTGGCAGCTATTCAGGGGGCTGGCGTACATTCATACTGTTCCAGGAGTCTGTCACAGGGATGTGAAGCCACAAAATGTTTTGGTATGTATCAGTGAACACTGGCTGTGTGCATCACTTGATGCAGAGGCCGGGGTCTTCCCCTTTCTGAAAAAAAATGTATCAGTGAACACTGAACAGATTTGCTCGGTTTTCATGTATGGCTTTTCATGCTTGATTTTGAACTTGCCTCCACTTGCTTCATTATACAGGTTGATCCTTTAACACATCAAGTTAAGATCTGCGACTTTGGAAGCGCGAAAGTTCTGGTATGTTGGCTCTTTCCCCAAGAGTTTAGTGATACGTACACACTGCTTCAATTCATTTGTCCTGTCGTGTAGGCTACTCATTCTGTTCAGTATTGAACCAGAATTGGCACCATGGTCTGTGCTATTTTGATTTATTCTTACTGTTTTAGGCTTATAGCTGGCCAGGTGTTAAGACTAAAATTAAGTCACTTTTATATACCTTACAGTTTGACTTCTTCAGATAGTTTTGGTTTATAAACTATTATCTCTGTATTCCGCTTTTCCTTACTAGATTGCTGAATTCTTGCTTTAGCCGAATGCAAATTTTCTGATCTTCACTTCATTTATTTACATTGGATGTCCGACACTCAATTTGAACTTTTGTTCCTTTGCTACAATATCAACCTGCATAGTACTTTGATGTTACTTACCTGCTAATCCGATATCATTTTTCTTGTGCTGTTCTATCAGGTGGCGGGTGAGCCCAATATATCATACATATGCTCACGCTACTACCGTGCTCCGGAGCTTATATTTGGTGCGACTGAATATACAACATCGATAGATATATGGTCAGCTGGTTGTGTTCTTGCAGAACTGCTCCTTGGTCAGGTTAGTTCCTTTGTTTCGTTCACATATTTTGCAACCTCCTAGGTTCCAACTAAGATGTCAATACTATAATTTCTGATCTTTCATTTGTTTTTGCTAGCCATTATTTCCAGGAGAGAGTGCAGTCGATCAACTCGTAGAGATAATCAAGGTCTGCAAACATTCCATATATCTTTCTTTCGCTTATACTATTAGATGTTGTTGACCTTTGTGATGTTCTTGTAGGTTCTTGGAACGCCAACTCGGGAGGAAATACGTTGTATGAACCCGAATTATACGGAGTTTAGGTTTCCGCAGATAAAAGCTCATCCTTGGCACAAGGTAGGCTTGCAATCTCATTCTAATATCCAATCATATATCACATTTGCTGTTATTAATATATGTGGCTCACTGTTATTAATATAGTCCAGCCGTATATAAGATCTGCTGTAATATACTTAACCATGTAATGTGATGCCTACGTGTACTGATTGCACTTTGCTGTGATCAGGTTTTCCACAAGAAAATGCCTCCTGAAGCCATAGATCTTGCTTCACGTCTTCTTCAATATTCACCAAGCCTCCGTTGCACTGCTGTAAGTTTTTTCTTTTCATGTTGCTTGCTCTTCTAGGTGTTTGTTGTGGCAAGTAGGAGAGGAACAGATGAACGTAAATGTAAATATGAATGGTCTTTTAGAGACAATCAGATATATAATTCTCCTTATTGCTTGTTGGTTACTTATTTATGTATATGTGTGTAGTGTACATTTGTCAGACTAGATTGATCAGTACTAGTCTTCTATGACCATGATAATCATAGTTATGAGGACCGCCAATCCAGTACCATAGATCGATGCTTGGCAGATGACGAGTTGATATTTAGTCGTCATGTAACATATTTTGCTATAGCATGATGGCTATACTCACGCATTTGAATATCCGCGTGCAGCTTGACGCATGTGCGCATCCTTTCTTTGATGAGCTACGGGAGCCTAATGCGCGCCTGCCAAACGGACGCCCGTTCCCACCTCTGTTCAACTTCAAGCATGAAGTAAGTGCATCAGAGAAAAACTAGGCTGCTCATTTGCAATTTGACAAAAATGTATGCAACCTGTTTGTGCTGTTGTGCTTATGGGATCTGCATTTTTTTTTTTTTGCAGCTGGCCAATGCTTCACAAGACCTCATCAACAGGCTTGTGCCTGAACATGTTCGCCGACAAGCTGGTCTTGCTTTCGTGCATGCGGGGAGCTAAATATGCGCACCGGTGCCCTCAACATTGCACCTTATTGTTTTGTCATGGGCAGAAGGGTGGTGGTTTAAGATGGAGGCAGGTCAGATGATCCCTGGAGCGATATATGCCAGATTCCATCATCAGGAGTACCGGTAGAGCACCGAGGAATAACAACTGTCTAGATCATCTGCCAGGGAAGGAGCCTTGCCAGGGAAACAGCATAGCCTTACGCCGTGGACCCGAGTTTTCTTTCAGTTTTTGCCCTATTGTAAGAGTTATTAATAGCTTCTTAATGTACTGTGGCTCGTAAGTTGTCAACTATTTTGTTCTCCATTCACTGACGTAAATTGTTGCAGTAAACTTTGCTGTTCAATATGTTGTGTCATGGCAGAGTGCACGCCCACTGCCTGTCATGTAGTCTAGCTGTTTATTTTCCGTTGGGTAGTTGCGACCCGTCGTGGGATGGCATGACTGAAAGGAACTAGGGTTCGTGGGATCGAGTATTGGGGAAGCTATAGGTTTAGTATGGCCAAAGGCTCACAATAGAATCCAATGCTGATTCCATAGAAACAGGGGAGGCTTAAATTGCCCCGCTGGCAACAGGTAGAAAGGAAACAACTCGGCAAGTGAACTGATACAATAATACTCCCTTCATCTCAAAATAACTGTCTCAATTTTGTACTAACTTTAGTATTATTTTGAAATGGAGCGAATAGTAAATATTGGTTGAATAGACGGCGAGTCCCATGAGCCGTCCGATCCTGTGACGAGCTTCAATCTTGAGCGTCCACTAACTGAATCTTGATGAGGAGTTATCTGAAGCAGTTTCGGCCTGACAATACCTCCCCGTGAAGACGAACTTGTCCTCAAGGAGTTGATGGCGATCGAACCAGCCCCGTACTGTTTGCTTGAACAAGGCCGGGAAGGTGGTCTTGATGAAATCAGTGTCTTCCCAGGATGCATCATCTAGTGGTAGATTCGCTCATTGGACCATAGGCAGATTATTGCAAGGAATTTGCTGTGTGTCCAGTACTAAAACTGGCCCAGTTTTGATCCGTTCGTCTTCTTCAACCAGAGGGAGATCAGCGCATGGAATAGCTTGAGGCCCGTATGGGCTTTCTCTGGAAGGAGCAATTTATAGGCCACTTTTCGCAGTTTAGGAATCACTCGGAATGGCCCGTAGAATTTGCTCTACAATTTGATGTGCGCCGTCAAACCAAATACATTTAGGCGGTACGGTTGCACCTTCAAATACACCATGTCCCACACGTCGAAACTGCGCTCAATACGCTTGCGATCCGCACTTTTTCATGCGCTTGAGTTGCTGCCAAATTGTCTTTCAGTTGCTGCATCCACTTGTCTCCGTCATTCATAAAGTGCTCTGCTTTAGCACTAAGGGCATGTCCAATGCCTGGCCGCTTGCACGAGCGCTTAGGAAAATAAAAGAAAAGTTAAATCACGTAGCAGCTGCTGTAGCATCCAATCCTCGAACGCTAATAACAAGGCTAGGCGCTTAATATGGCACACTTCCAGTCCTAGCGCAGAAGGAAAAGAGGTCTAGCGCCCGGCGCGAGAAGTTGCGTCGACGCAAGCGTGAAGCCTGGGCTTAGCTGGGAACAGAAAAAAAGGGCTGGGATTTGGGGCATAACAGCTGGGGATTTGACCCTAGCGCCCGGGCTAAGCGCCTCCATTGTAGGTGCCCTAATACGGCTTCATCACTAATACTGTCAGGGAGGATGTTTTCACAAATGCTTGGGGTGGGTATCCGTACATTGGTTCAAATGGATTTTCCGAAGAGAGGAATGAAAAGAAGTCTTGTAACAGTCCTCCGCCATTGCCAGGCGACTTGTCCACTTTGTCGGCTCTTCAGATGCCTCGCAGCGCAAGTAATTTACGATGCATGGATTCACACATTCCGCGTGACTGTCAGATTGTGGATGATACGCAGAACTGCGGCGTAGTTCACTGCCCATGCTTCTGAATATATACTGCCAAAGTTTACTTGTGAAGATCCGGTCATGATCCGAAACTATTGCCGATGGAGGGCCATGTAACTTCAATACATTGTCAATGAACGTTGTAGCCACTTTCATCACTATAAATGGATGAGCAAGGGGTATAAAATGGGCAAATTTGGAAAGCCTGTCAACCACCACAAAAATAACTTCTTTTCTTTTTGATTTCGGCAGCCCTTCGATGAAATCCATACTAACATGTTTCCACATCATATCAGGGATTTTATGTGGGTCCAGGAAACCAGGATAAGGACATGTTTCCCCTTTATTTTTCTGGCATGTTGGGCATTAAGTGACAAACCGATCCACATCTCTCTTCATACCTGGGCAATAAAATATTTTCTTGGGCCTGGTAAGTAACTTTCATACGAGAGTGCCCTCCAAGCGCAGAAGAATGTAAGGCATGGAGAAGCCTATTTCGTAGGTCACTGTCCTTGCCTACATAGACCTTGCCTTTGTGTGTGATGATCCCATCATGTAAGCTGTTTTGGTCCACTCTGTGCTCTGGTGATAGTAGCAGTTTCTCAAGTAGTCTTTTGCAGTGCCGTCTGTCGGATAAGAATCCCCCACAGGTAATATCCAGGTAGGTGTTACTAAAGAAATTGCTTGCAAGGAAAATTTCCTGGACAAAGTGTCTGCCACAATGTTATCTTTGCCCTTTTTGTAGTACAAATGGAAGTTGAGTTCCAATAACTTCAACATGAGTTTGTGTTGAATTCTTGAGAAGATTTTCTGATATTTCATAAACTTGAGACTCTGATGATCTGGTCTAATAATAACATCTGACCCCAAGATGTAGTGCCTCCATCTTTTAAGTGCTTAAATGATAGCTAGGGCTTCCTTTACATATGTGGACAGGGCATGATTCTTTGGGCAGAGAGTGGAGCTATATTATGCTATTAGTCTGCCTTGTTGCATCATCATTGCTCCCAAGCCAGTTCCAGATGCATTAATTTCAAGGATAAATGGTTTAGAAAAATTGGGAAGGGCTAAAACATGTGTAGACATCACGGCATGTTTGAGATGTGTTTTGAGCAGTAGTCCAAGCAAAGCTATATTTCTTAAGTACATCCTGAAGAGGCCTTGCATTGCTGCCAAAGTTCTTAACAAAACTCATGTAGTATCCACACAACACCAGAAATGCCCTAAGTTGTGTGACTGTTGTAGGTACTGGCCAGTCAGCAACAGTGCAACCTGGGAAGAAACAATAGAAACTCCTTGACCAGAATTATTGTTACCCAAGTAGTCAATCAGCGGTACTGCAAATACACACTTAGATAGCTTGGCAGATAGTTTATGTTCTTGTAAGAGTTGCATGACAATTGTCAAGTGTGCTATGTGTTCTTCCATGGATTTGTTGAATATCAAGATGTCATCAAACAAAACTAGTATGAACTTCCTCAAATACTTCCCAAATATCTTGTTCATGAGACATTGGAAGGTTCCAAGAGCATTGGTGAGGCTAAAGGGCATCACCAAGAACTCATAATGGCCAAAATAAGTTCAAAAGGCAGTCCTAGGAATGTCTTTATCATGCATCCTAATCTGGTGGTAACCTGATCTTATGTCCAGCTTGGAAAATACCGTTGCACCAAGTAACTCATCTAGAAAATCCTCAATGACGGGAATTGGAAACTTGTTCTTAATAGTTGCATCATTGAGCTTTCTATAATCTATGCACAATCTCCAGGTGCCATATTTTTTAATAACCAAAATTGAGGGGAGGACTAGGCGCTCTGACTTGCTCTTATAATTCTGGATTTTAATAGTTCATTCACTTATTTTTCCAGCTCATTTCTTTGTAAATGAGTGAAAAGATCGATATGTTTGACTAGAGGGGGTGAATATGCAACTACCATTTTTAGCTCTTCTTCACAAATTAGGTTCAGCAACAAATAGGTTGTCTAGATGTGCAACTAGGTGAACAACCTATATGATGCTAACAACAACAACAACAACAACGACGACGACGACGACAGCAACAGCAACAACAACAACAACAACAACAACAACAACAACAACAACAACAACAACAACAACAACAACAACAACAACAACAACAACAACAACAACAACAACAACAACAACAACAACAACAACACCACCACCACCACCACCACCAACAACAACAACAACAACAACAACAAGCACAAGCAAGAGATACAATACAATAATAGCTTGCACAAAGTAAAGGTAAGAGATAACCACAAGTGGATTTGGAGAAGACGAGGATGTGTTACCGAAGTTCCTTCTCTTTGAAGGGAAGTACGTCTCCCTTGGAGCGGTGTGGAGGCACAATGCTCCCCAAGAAGCCACTAGGGCCACCGTATTCTCCTCACGCCCTCACACAATGTGAGATGCCGTGATTCCACAAGTGGTGCCCTTGAAGGCGGCAACCGGACCTTTACAAACAAGGTTGGGGCTCTCTCCACAACCAAATTGGAGGCTCATGATACGTCTCCAACGTATCTATAATTTTTGATTGTTCCATGTTGTTATATTATCATTCTTGGATGTTTTACAATCATTTTATAGCAACTTTATATCATTTTGGGACTAACCTGTTGACATAGTTCCCAGTGCCAGTTGTTGTTTTTTGCTTGTTTTTTACTTTGCAGAAAATCAATAGCAAACAGAGTCGAAACACAGCGAAACTTTTTGGAGGATTTTTTTGGACCAGAAGAAACAAGATGGGTCGAAGAAGTACCAGAGGGGTGCCCCGAGGGGGGCACAACCCACCTGGGCGCGCCTGGGGGCCCAGGAGCGCCCTGGTGGGTTGTGCCCACCTCGGTGGCCTCCCGCACCACCTCTTTGCTCTATAAATACCCTAATATTCCCAAAACCCTAGGGGAGTTGACGAAAATAAATTCCAGCGGCCGCAAGTTCTAGAAACCACAGATCCTCTAGACACCATCAAGGAGGGGCTCATCATCCTCATTGGTGCCTCTTCGATGATGCGTGAGTAGTTCATTGTAGACCTACGGGTCCATAGTTAGTAGCTAGAAGGATTCCTCTCTCTCGTTTGATTCTCAATACAATGGTCTCTTGGAGATCTATTTGATGTAACTCTTTTTTGCAATGTGTTTGCTGGGATCCGATGAACTTTGAGTTTATGATCAGATCTATGTTTTTATCCATGAAAGTTATTTGAGTCTTTTGATCTCTTATATGCATGATTACTTATAGCCTCGCATTTCTTCTTCGAATCTTTGGTTTAGTTAGGCCAACTATATCGATTTTTCTTGCCATGGGAAGAGGTGCTTTGTGATGGGTTCGATCTTACGGTGCTTGATCACAGTGACAGAAGGGGAACCGACACGTATGTATCGTTGCTATTAAGGATAACAAGATGAGATCTATTTCTACATAAATAGATCTTGTCTACATCATGTCATCGTTCTTATTGCATTACTCCATTTCTCCATGAACTTAATACACTAGATGTGTGGAGTAATAGTAGTAGATGCAGGCAGGAGTCGGTCTACTAATCTTGGACGTGATGCCTATATAATGACCATTGCCTGGATATCGTCATGATTATTTGAAGTTCTATCAATTGCCCAACAGTAATTTTTTTACCCACCGTATGCTATTTTTTCGATAGAAGCCACTAGTGAAATCTACGGCCCCCGGGTCTCTTCTTTATCATATTTTCCTTCGAGGTCTATTTTTCTTCGCTTTTATTATAAGATCTATATTTCCAAAAACCCAAAAATACCTTGTTGCACTTTATTTTATTTTGCTTTTATTCGCGATCTATTTATCCAATCTATCATATTTTTATCCCGTCAACTCGACAATTTCTCGCACCGTTACCGGAAAGGGATTGACAACCCCTTTAACACGTCGGGTTGCAAGTATTTGTTCTTTGTGTGCAGGTACCGTTTACGTAGTGTTACGTGATTCTCCTACTGGTTCGATAACCTTGGTCTCATCACTGAGGGAAATACCTACCGTCGTTGTGCTGCATCATCCCTTCCTCTTTGGGGAAACACCGACGTAGCTCAAGTCGCAATCAAAAGGAATTTCTGGCGCCGTTGCTGGGGATACATCATCATCATCTACTAGGTTCCTAATCACAAATCTCATCTCCTTGAAATTTACATTATTCGCCATTTTCCTCTTGTTTTCCTCTCCCCCACTTCACAAAAATTTGCCGTTTTATTGGCCCTCTTTTTCGTTCGTCATTTTTCTCGTCAGATTTGTTTTTGAGTGCAATCTTGTTGCGTAGTCACAATGACTCAAGAGAACACCAAGTTGTGTGATTTTTCCAATACCAACAACAATGATTTTATTAGCACTCCAATTGCTCCTCCCGCCACTAGTGCAGAGTCTTGTGATATTAATGCCGCTTTGTTGAATCTCGTCATGAAAGATCAATTTTCCGGTACTCCTAATGAGGATGCCGCGTCCCATCTTAACACATTCGTGGAATTATGCGATATGCAAAAGAAAAAATATGTGGACAATGATATTGTGAAGTTGAAATTATTTCCGCTTTCTTTGCGAGATCGCGCAAAAATTTGGTTTTCTTCTTTGCTTCGCAATAGTATCGATTCTTGGGATAAGTGCAAGGATGCTTTTATTACTAAGTATTTTCCGCTCACGAAAATTATTTCTCTTAGGACACAAATCATGAATTTAAAACAACTTGAGCATGAATATGTTGCGCAATCTTGGGAAATAATGAAATTCATGCTTAGAAATTGTCCTACTCATGGTTTAAATCTTTGGATGATCATACAATTTTTTTATGTGGGATTGAATTTTGTTTCTAGAAATATTTTAGATTCCGCCGCGGGGGGTACTTTTATGCAAATTACTTCAGGTGAATCTACTAAATTGCTTGATAATATTATGGCTAATTATTCACAATGGCATACCGAAAGAGCTCCTAGTAAAAAGGTTAATTCGGTAGAAGAAATAAATTCTTTGAGTGAAAAGTTGATGCTCTTATGAAGTTGGTTGCTATGCTCCTATTGATCTTAAATATGTGCCTTTGTCTACTTTGATTGAGAAAAATAGTGATGCCATAGATGTGAATTTTGTTTCTCGAAACAATTTTAATAACAATGCTTATAGGGGTAATTTTAATCCTAGACCTTTTCCGGGAAATTCCTCTAATAATTATGTTAATTCCTATGGTAATTCTTCTTATAATAATAATAGGAACACCTCTGATCTTGAGAATAATATTAAAGAATTTACCAATGCTCAAAATAAGTTTAATACTACGAATCTACGATAGAAGAAAAGTTGAGTAAGATTGATGATATGTCTAGAAGCATTGATAGAATTTCTCATGATGTGGAAAATCTCAAGATGAAATTTTTTGTTCCTAAGGTTGAAGAATCAATTAAACCTGTATATGTTTCTATGGATGAAAGCAAGAAAAGAACCGCTATGCTTAGAGCTAAAGAGAATATTTAGAAAAAAATGTTTTCTAGCGATTGCTTTCATAAAAATGATGAAGATCTTAAAATGATTGGTGTTTCTTCTATTGATTCTTTGTTTAGTAAAATTAAGATTGATGAAAAAGGGACTGAAGAAGAGTCAACTTTAGTTAAAAGGCGTCCCGAAAATTTGTAGGGTGAAAATCTTGTTGAGAAAATTGATAAAAGTGGGTTTGGAGAGGTCAAAACTTTAACTAGTGATGTGCCCACTCTTTTGGATTACAAAGACTTCAATTATGATAATTTCTCTTTGACTGATTGAATTTCTTTGTTGCAACCCACGATAAATTCACCCCATGCTTATGAACAAAATAAAGCTTTTACTAAACATATTGTTGATGATATGATGAGAGCTTTGGAAGAAAAGTTGGAATTAGAGATTTCAATTCCTAGAAAATTACATGATGAATGGGAACCTACTATCAAAGTCAAGATTAAAAATTATGAGTGTTTTTCTTTATGTGACTTGGGTGCTAGTGTTTCTACAATTCCGAAATCTTTATGTGATGTGCTTGGTCTTACCGATATAGAAGAATGTTCTTTAAATTTGCACTTGGCGGATTCTACTATTAAAAAGCCTATGGGAAGAATTAACGATGTTCTTATTCTTGCAAATAGGGATTATGTGCCCATAGATTTTATTGTTCTTGATATTGATTGCAATCCGTCTTGTCGAATTATTCTTGGTAGACCGTTTTTACGCACTATTGGTGCCGTGATTGATATGAAAGAAGGCAACATTAAATTTCAATTTCCACTAAGGAAGCGTATGGAACACTTCCCTAGAAGAAGAATTAGGCCACCATATGAATCAATCATGAGGGCATCTTATGGATTTAGAACAAAAGAGGACAATACTTAGATCTTTGCTTTATGCCTAGCTAGGGGCGTAAAACAATTGCGCTTGTTGGGAGGCAACCCAATAAATAAAATTTATTTCTGTCTTTTTCTTTCTGTTCTTGAGTGTTTGCAAAATTATGCTAGTGTTATGATTGTGTTTTTTATTTTTTTAATTAGTGTTTGTGCCAAGCAAAGCCTTTGGGATCATGTTGGGTGATAGTTGCTTTGATATTGTTGAAAAACAGAAACTTTTGTGCCCAGAAAAATAATTTTCATTTTTAACAGGAGTGTGATAAAATCCTGATTTTGTACACAAGATTGATATACAAATTTCCCACCTTGTACTAATTTTTCAGAATTTTTGGAGTTACATAAGTATCGAAAGTTTTCAGATTGCTACAGACTGTTTTGTTTTTGACAGATTCTATTTTCTTTGCGTTGTGTGCTTATTTTGATGAATCTATGGACTATTTCAGGGGGTTTGAGCCATACCAAAGTTGGAATACAGTAGATATAATGCAAAAATAAAATATGAATGGGTTTGCAACAATACTTATAGTAGTGATTTGCTTTCTTTTACTAACGGATCTCACGATGGTCTTGTTGAGTTTTGTGTGATTGAAGTTTTCATGTTTTGGGTGAGATCATGATGGATGAAGGAATAAGGAATAAGAAGAGCCTAAGCTTGGGGATGCCCATGGCATCCCAAGCTATTATCAAAAGAGAAGCAAGTAACTAAGCTTGGGGATGCCCGAGTGGCATCCCCTCTTTCTTCTAACGACCATCGGTATTTTACTTGGAGCTATATTTTTATTCGTCACATATCATGAGTTTTGCTTGGAGCATCTTGTATGATATGAGTATTTGCTTTTTTTGCTTTTTATTTTTAGTCTTGAATCCTTGCTGGACACACCTATTTGAGAGAGCCAAACTTATGCTATGACTTGTTAGAATTGCTCTCTATGCTTCACTTAAATATTTTTAAGCTATGGAATTGCTCTAGTGCTTCACTTATATCCTTTTGAGCATGATGTGCTTGAGTATTTTTGAAGAAATGCTCTCATGCTTCGCTTAGATTTATTTGAGAGTTATGTCGGATGTGGGGTTCCGGCAAACCCTTAAGGTTCGAACACTGGGGTGCGCGTGAAGTCTCTCCCTCCTACCGATCTACGCTCTAGCTCGCTAAGATCTCGCGGATGAACTCGACGAACTTGTAACACAGAAAGACACGGGGTTTATACTGGTTCGGGCCACCGTTGTGGTGTAATACCCTACTCCAGTGTGGTGGTGGTGGATTGCCTCTTGGGCTGATGATGAACAGTACAAGGGAAGAACAGCCTCCTGAGGTTGAGGTGTTCTTGTGCTTGTGAACTTGTGGCGTGAGGATTCGATCTCTCCCTACCGTGGTGGCTAGCTCTACTTATATAGGCCCTGGTCTTCTTCCCAAATATCGAGCAGGAAGGGAGCCAACAACGGCGGGCAAATTTGAAGGGGGACAGCTAGTACAAGCTATCCTGACAAAAGCGGTCTTCGCCTGTGAAAAGCTCTGGGGTGACGCCGTCTTGGGCTCCACGATGACCTCCGCCTTGCCTTCCTCCGGTCTTGGTCTAGTTGCACCAATATGGCAACCTTTGCCTGATGCCTCGGTACTCTTCGCCTGCGCTGGCCTCCTTAGCACCAAAGAGGAAATAGAGACGCTGCGCGCACTGGCGCCCGCCTGGCACCCGCCTGGTACCGTTCGTCATGGCTCCCGTCATGAAAGCCTCGTGAGTTTTGCCTCGCCTTGATATCTCCGCTCCTCGTGAGCCTGCTTGGCTAGGCCGCTCCAGAGGAGGTCTTGCGTCGTCCGCCTCGCGAGTCTTGGACCCTCGCGAGGGTCTTGGGTGCCTTGTTGACGAAGATGGGCCGTACGGCTTGCTGCTTAGCCACGGTGTGGGCCGTAGGCAGGCAAGTCTGGGGACCCCCATTCCCAGAACGCCGACAGTAGCCCCCGGGCCCAAGGTGCGCTCGGGCTTGGCTTCGCGGCGAAGCCAAGGGTCAAGTTCGGAGCACCGCGGGCCCCAAAAGCCTGCGGCCTTGGTCGACGCGTGGCGGTTGATTGGACGTGGGCGTCTCCGCTTCCCCACGCTGCCTTTGAATCCGCTTGGCTATGCGCCCCCTGCGGCCTACACAGTTATTCCTCCGCCTCCTGCGCCTTGCTTCCCCAATTCCCCTGCTTCCTTGTGGCTCTGCTTCTCTTTTCCAATCTGACTTGCGCCCCGCCTGCTCCGTCGCCATGGCGCCAAAACAAGCTGAGAAGGGGAAGAGTCCTTTGTCTCTTCCAGCTGCGCCTCCGTCCTTTGCGCCGGCGCTCGGCCGGTCTCGGGTGCTCAACGACGAGGCCATGAACAAGGTGCGCCCGATGCTTTCTTCCAGCTTCAATGAGTGGAGGGAGACGGTGGCTTGGCCCGCGTCTCGCACTCGCACGGCTCAGACGGCCACCGAGGTCCCAATCTTCATAGATGCCCTCTGGGCTGGCCTGATTCCTCCCTTCTCCGCCTTCTTCAATGCTGTGCTTGAGCATTATCAGATCCACATGTTGCATCTCGACCCTCAGTCTGTGACTCTTCTTGCTGTCTTCGCCTTCGTGTGCAAAGCCATGGTGGGCATCGCTCCTTCGGTGGCTCTCCTCCATCACTTCTTCTCATTGCATCTGGCCGACCCACAGCAATGCTCGAGGTGCATGAGCTTCCAGGCCGTGGCTGCGACGGCGGGCGAGGGGATCGATTTCGAGCTTCCTCCATCCACGAGCGAATTCCAGACACGATGGGTGTTCGTCGATGCCGGTGTGCTCAGTCCTCTGCTTCAGGCTTCGTCGGGGCCCACCGTTCCTAACTCCGGCTGGAGCCATCAGCGGCTCGCGAGCCCCGGCCTTGCCCGCGTCTGGCTCAGGTTGAGGTTGTTGAAGGATCGCGGCGTAACTGCACCAATGGTGGTGAAGGAATTCGTCCAACGCCGGGTCGCTCCGCTTCAGCGCCATTCTCGCCCAATGTGGACCTTGCTCAGCAGCCAGGACCACATGAGGTTTCAGGAGTCCGGGCTCCTCCTCGGGACGTGGCGAAGAGTGCTCAAGGTCCCGTCGGGTGTCTTTCTGCCGGCCGAACTGCCTGGGAAGAACTGTTTGCCGTACTGCTGCAAGAATAAGGATGAATTTGTAAAGGACATGCCTCTCTTTGATGAATGGGGGCCGCGGCCGATCGGCCTGGAGGGGCCTCGTGAGAACCCCGTCGTCGTGGTTTCCTTCCTTGCCCCCGATGCTGAGCTCGCCCCAAGTGACGGTGCAGGCGGGCGAGCTCAGGAGGAGGCCGGTGGCTCGAGTGCTGAGGAGCATGTGCCATGTGGTGATCCTGGGGCATCGTCCTCAGGAGCCTGCCACTCCCCTCCTGAGGCGTCGGTTGCTGAGGAGACGCTGTATGCGACTCCCGAGGCCAAGTCAGGAGCCTCGGGAGGTCGTGGTGAAATGGTGCCCGGCTGTTCGCCGCAACCGGGTACCCCTGAAGATATTCTTCTGAGCTCTTCTTCGGCCCCGCCGTGCACCGGCCGTCACGTCCAGCGTTTTGGTCGTCTTTGTGTGGACTTCGAGGAGCTCCGCAAGAGGAAAGGATCTCCCAGCGGTAGCAACATCTTTGGACCGCTGAAGCGGAGGAAGTACATCACCATTGACGTCTAAGTATCGTACCGCTGTGGCTCTCTGTATGCTGCTTTCTTCTTCTGATGCCAGTCTTTCAGGGCTCCTTCCACTGAGGCTGCTGAGTCTCTTGAGAAACAGCCTCCCTCTTCCTTAAATCTTCCGCTGGCCTCGAGCGCTCCGAGTCCGCTGGTTGCCCCTGGAGCAGGGTTTGTTGAAGAGGCACTCCTGCCTTCCTGGCGCGCTGAACCTGCGGCCTCGTCGCTCCTCCCCCTTGGTCTGGCGTGGAGCTTGGCAAGCATGCCCAAGACTCCTTCGCTGGTCTTTGACGGCAACTTGTTGGCTTCGATCTTCGGCTCCTCTTCGAGCAGCGAGCCCCAGCCGGATTGGGCTTCTCGCGACGACGGGCTGGTGTCGAGTGTGGCGCCAGTCCCCAGCCCCCTGCCGAGGGGTGGCGCGCCGCTTGGCGCCCCGCCCGTAGCCCATGAGGTGGAGGACGAAGAAGGCCGGGCGTTCGAGCTTGAGCGCGGGCGGAGCGTGGTTCGCCATGAGCTCTTCCAGGAGGCGATGAACGCGATGAGCCGACTTGGTGAAGAACTCGCGAGTGTCGATTCGCGTCTTGAGGCTGAAGGTCTCCGGCTGGCGGAGGAGCGGCGCAAGCTGAAGGTGGCCATCAACCTCGGCCGCTATCAGCGTGACTTTGAGAACGCGAAGGCCGAGGCGTCTCTCCAGGTTTCCCACGAAGCCCGCTCACGAGCCTTGGAAGGGGCTCGCGAGGCCGATCGCCGCCGCGAGGCTGCGGAGAAGCGCGCGTGGGAGCTCCAGGCCTGGAGCGCGTCTCTTGAGCAGCAAGTGGAGGCGCGCAGGGCCGCTCTTGCGTCGCTGAGGGGGACACCCGCGGAGGAAGAGGAGGTCCGGAAGCGTGAGGAGGCGCTGGCCCTGGAGGCCATGGAGCGTAGCCGCGAGCTCGAGCAACTGGAGACGAGGGAGCGTCAAGTGGCCCAAGCAAAAGACGCCGTCGGGGCTCGCGAGGCTAGAGTTGAGGAGGAGGTGAACCACCGGGTGGCCGAGGTTCGCGCGGACCTGGAGGGCAATTACGACCTGAAGCTGAAGCTCGCGGGCATGGAGGACGAGGGCAGGGCCGCTGCCCTCAGGCCCAGGTTGGACGAGGCTGAGAGGCGCGCGGAAGCCACGGCCGCCGCCTTGGTCACTGTGCAGGCGGACTTGGCCTCCGCCCGCGCCGAGCTGCGTTCCCTCCGGAGGCGGGTTGATGACGCTGAGGCCGTCGCGAGGCAGAACACGGAAGAAGTGCTTCAGCGGCGCACACTGGAGCACGAGCATACCCCTATGCTTCAGGATCTCCGGAACAGGGCCAATATCGCCCTGGGCCATATCTGCGACGTGGAGGCGCCGGCCCCTCACTCGAATGACTATGCCAGCCACCTGACCTTCTTCACCGAGGTGGTGACGCGCCTGGAGGCCTGATCTGCCAGAGCTCGCCAGCTTGTGGAGGAAAGGGGTCGTGGCCTGCTCGAGCGCGCTTTCTCCCGCGTCTTCAGCCACCTCCTGAATGCCAACCCTAACTTTGATTTCGACGCCGCCATCTCCCCCGTACCCACGGCCGTTCGGGGCGACCTAGCGCGTTGGGTTGAGGACAATGTGGACGCGTTGGTCAGGGCCTTCACTCCCGAGGACGACGCGGTGGTGGTCGCCGCAGACGAAGGCGACGTGGTTGACGACGGCGTCGGGGGCGTCGCCGATGGCGGCGACAATGCCGATGAAGACGATGACGACGCGAGTGACGCATCCACGGGTGACGCGGTGAGCGACATTTCTGGTTGATCCCTTGTTCTCCTATCATTTCACCCTGCGCACAAACTCGGGCGTGCCCTTGAAAAACTTTGTGAGAGCATTTTGAGAGGGGGAGCCCCTCATGTAAGCAAACTGCAGTTTTTTACTTTTCCATGCGATGTGAGTTTGTGTCCTCGTGAACTTGTGAATCCTGATGCGAGTTTTCTGTCTTGGTTTACCTTAGTCAGCGCCAACTTTGAGCTGGGCTGCGATGTGTTGAGTTCCTGAGAACCTTGCGGAGCTCGTCGCCCCGTTGGAAGGGGCCCCACGTGAGGTGAGCGCCAGTTGTAGCGTTAGCGCGTGCTTGGCGCGCACGTGCTTTGCGCAGTCCTGCTCGCGAGGAGCTCGTGGGGGAAAGGCGAAGGACATGAGTCCCAAACAAAACGAGATCCAGAAGGCAAGAAATTGCTCAAACGAGAAAAGGCTCCCCCCGAGCGCATCGATAAAAACTCAGCTTCAACTCAAATCCAGATCCAGAAAGCAAAGCTACAGAAAGAGAGATCCAAAGCAAAAGGCCGCGTCCGGCACCTAGTCTAGTCTTCTGGTCTTCAAGTCTTCTCACCAGCCCAGAGCTAACTGCTGCCACTAGACGTGGGAGGGAGCCCCAGGGCCTGAGGCCGGCACCCCTGAGACTCCAGGGCGTGTACAGCCCCAACTCATTATTACGTGAGAGTGTCACGGGCGGCGAGCTCCACAGGCACTGGGCCTTCTTCACAGGTACTGGCCTTGCTTCATATCGCCAGACGAGGTCCCCGCCTTGCGCCACTCTTGACCTCCTCTGAGCCGGCCGGTCACCAGGATGACACAGAGGAGGGAAAGAGGACGCCAGCGGTTCCCTCGGCGACCACTGGTCCTCTGCCGGGGGAAGGGTTGTCGAAGCCTCCCCGACAGAGGGCCTACCTCCGGGTGTCGTCAGGCGTCGCGCGCCGCGGGGAGGGGCCTTGATCCTGGATCCCTCTCGGTGGCCCCCAGCGTGTCTCCCTGGTTGGGACGGGTGCCGCCGTGCCTGGGCCGTCGGTCGACGCTGCAACGTGATTCATCTGTAGTCCATGGTTAGCATAAGCCTGTTCCTGAGAGACTAGCGGTACCCTGTAGTTGCCGCTGCCGGCGCGATCGTTGTGGTTCTCCGTTGGTTCTTGGAAGGCTTCGGCTCCTAGCGCCCCCTCCCCCCAATCTTCTCCAGTGAATGGGCCGAGGTCGTCCTCTGGTGCGTACCCTTGGTCCATCATGCGGGGCACGTAGGCTACCGGGGCCGTCACCCCGAACACCTCGCCGTGGTGCCCCACGCTCCATGTTACCCCGCCCATGACGGCGTCCTGGGGATGACAATACGGCATCCGGCCGGGACCATGGGGGCGGCGCTTGCGCTTGTTCTTGTCAAGGGCGGCATGGGGGAGTTGGAGCCCCCTACGCCGCCGGCCGTGTAGATGTTGATGAAGCCCCCGGGCGTAGTCGATGGCGCGCGGACGTGTTGAGGTTCGCCGCGCGGCCCTGCAGTGGCCTGGGGAGGAAGTCGATAGCAGAAGGGTGGTGCTCCCGACGCCGCTACGTCCAGCAGCTCGGCAACACGCTCAAGCAGCGTGTCCCGGCCGCTCTCCATCAGCCTGCACCGCAGCAGCTCCCTTGCCACGGTGAGTGCTGCCCGCATGTTTGCTTGCTCCCGCCGTGAGTGCGGCGCCGTTGCTGCGGCATGACTCGCCGCTCTTGCCGCAGCTCGTACCTGTCGTGGGGTGAGGGTGGATGACGCCTGGCCGCGCTGCCCGCGCCCGGCGGGGTTTGGCGGCGCCCGTGCCGCTTGGAGTGCAGGGTCGAGACCTTCATGGGCAGGCGGCGCTGCCCGGGCTGGCCAGGCTGCCCAGCAGTCGGAGCCGGCCCTTGAATCACCAGACATCATGGCTGGGGAGCGTCGGAGAGCTGACTGGCGGAGAAGAAGCTCCGGCGCACCCCTACCTGGCGCGCCAAATGTCGGATGTGGGGTTCCGGCAAACCCTTAAGGTTCGAACACTGGGGTGCGCGCGAAGTCTCTCCCTCCTACCGATCTACGCTCTAGCTCGCTAAGATCTCGCGGATGAACTCGGCGAACTTGCAACACAGAAAGACACGGGGTTTATACTGGTTCGGGCCACCGTTGTGGTGTAATACCCTACTCCAGTGTGGTGGTGGTGGATTGCCTCTTGGGCTGATGATGAACAGTACAAGGGAAGAACAGCCTCCTGAGGTTGAGGTGTTCTTGTGCTTGTGAACTTGTGGTGTGAGGATTCGATCTCTCCCTACCGTGGTGGCTAGCTCTACTTATATAGGCCCTGGTCCTCTTCCCAAATATCGAGCGGGAAGGGAGCCAACAACAGCGGGCAAATTTGAAGGGGGACAACTAGTACCAGCTATCCTGACAAAAGCGGTCTTTGCCTGCGAAAAGCCCTGGGGTGACGCCGTCTTGGGCTCCACGATGACCTCCACCTTGCCGTCCTCCGGTCTTGGTCTCGTTGCACCAATATGGCAACCTTTGCCTGATGCCTCGGTACTCTTGGCCTGCGCTGGCCTCCTTAGCACCAAAGAGGAAATAGAGACGCTGCGCGCACTGGCGTCCGCCTGGCACCTGCCTGGTACCGTTCGTCATGGCTCACGTCACGAAAGCCTCGTGAGGTTTGCCTCACCTTGATATCTCTGCTCCTCGTGAGCCTGCTTGGCTAGGCCGCTCCAGAGGAGGTCTTGCGTCGTCCGCCTCGCGAGGCTTGGACCCTTGCGAGGGTCTTGGGTGCCTTGTTGACGAAGATGGGCCGTACGGCCTGCTGCTTAGCCACGCTGTGGGCTGCAGGCAGGCAAGTCTGGGGACCCCCGTTCCCAGAACGCCGACAAGTTAGTAAAAAGTTTTTTAGAAATTCTCTCATGCTTCACTTAAATTATTTTGAGAGAAGAAATTTTTTATGCTTATGTTCTTCACTTAGATTTGTTTGAGCTATCAAAAGCAACATATGAAATTAGTCCCAGAGTGATAGATATTCAAGAGGGATATAATAAAAACTTTCATGAAGATCATTGGAAAAAATAAACTTGATTCATTGTAATAGTTTTGCGATATGATGATATAATATGTGAGTCATGTTGATGAGTAATTATGCTTTAGTAAGAATATTGGTGTTAAGGTTTGTGATTCCCTATGAAAGCACGAAAGTCAATAGTTATGCAATGAAATTACATCCTACTTGTGGTGCATTACTCGGTGTTAGTTATGCTTAATGCTCGCTTATGAGATTTTTCGTTTCTTGGTTGGATGCTTCTCAATCTTTTGCTAGCCTTGATTTGCACTTAGTATGATCACTACTTGTGCATCCAAAATCCTTAAACCAGTTTTGCCATATGAGTCCACTATTACCTACCTATATGTGAAGGAAATATGCCCTAGAGGCAATGATAAAGTTATTATTTATTTCCTCATATCATGATAAATGTTTATTAGTCATGCTAGAATTGTATTAACCGGAAACATAATACATGTGTGAATACATAGACAAACATAGTGTCACTAGTATGCCTCTACTTGACTAGCTCGTTGATCAAAGATGGTTGAGTTTCCTAGCCATAGACATGAGTTGGCATTTGATTAACGGGATCACATCATTAGGAGAATGATGTGATTGACTTGACCCATTCCGTTAGCTTAGCACTTGATCGTTTAGTTTACTGCTATTGCTTTCTTCATGACTTATACATGTTCCTATGACTATGAGATTATGCAACTCCCGATTACCGGAGGAACACTTTGTGTGCTACCAAACGTCACAACGTAACTGGGTGATTATAAAGGTGCTCTACAACTGTCTCCGATGGTACTTGTTGAGTTGGCATAGATCGAGAATAGGATTTGTCACTCCGATTGTCGGAGAGGTATCTCTGGACCCTCTTGGTAATGCACATCACTATAAGCCTTGCAAGCAATGTGACTAATGAGTTAGTTGCGGGATGATGCATTACAGAACGAGTAAAGAGACTTGCCGGTAACGAGATTGAGCTAGGTATTGAGATACCGATGATTGAATCTCGGGCAAGTAACATACCGATGACAAAGGGAACAACGTATGTTGTTATGCGGTTTGATCGATAAAGATCTTCGTAGAATATGTAGGAACCAATATGAGCATCTAGGTTCCGGTATTGGTTATTTACCGGAGACATGTCTCGGTCATGTCTACATAGTTCTCGAACCCGTAGGGTCCACACACTTAAAGTTCTGTGACGATCGGTATTATGAGTTTTTGTGTTTTGATGTACCAAAGGTAGTTCGGAGTCCCGGATATGATCACGGACATGACGAGGAGTCTCGAAATGGTCGAGGCGTAAAGATCGATATATTGGACGACTATGTTCGGACACCGGAAGTGTTTCGGGAGGTTTCAGACATATACCGGAGTACGGGGGGGGGGGGGGGGGGGTTACCGGAACCCCCCAGGGAGTATATTGGGCCTAATGGGCCTTAGTGGAGAAGAGGAGGGGCGGCCAGGGCAGGCCGCGCCCCCCCTCCCCCTCTAGTCCGAATTGGACAAGGAGGGGGGAGGGGGCGGCCCCCCCCTTTCCTTCCTCCTCTCTCCTTCCCTCCCCCCTTCTCCTACTCCTACTAGGAAAGGAGGAGTCCTACTCCCGGTGGGAGTAGGACTCCCCCCTTGGCGCGCCCTCCTCCTGGCCGGCCGCCTCCCCCCTAGCTCCTTTATATACGGGGGCAGGGGGCACCCCATAGACACACAAGTTGATCATTGATCTCTCCCAGCCGTGTGCGGTGCCCCCCTCCATCATAATCCACCTCGGTCATATTGTAGCAGTGCTTAGGTGAAGCCCTGCGATGGTAGATTCATCAACATCGTCACCACTCCGTCGTGCTGACGATACTCTCCCTCGAGCTCTACTGGATCGTGAGTTCGCGGGACGTCACCGAGCTGAACGTGTGCTGAACGCGGAGGTGCCGTACGTTCGGTACTGAGGATCGGTCGATCGTGAAGACGTACGACTACATCAACCGCGTTGTCATAATGCTTCCGCTTAACGGTCTACAAGGGTATGTGGACGACACTCTCCCCTCTCATTGCTATGCATCACCATGATCTTGCGTGTGCGTAGGATTTTTTTTGAAATTACTACATTCCCCAACAGTGGTATCAGAGCCAGGTTTATGCGTAGATGTTATATGCACGAGTAGAACACAAGTGAGTTGTGGGAAATACAAGTCATACTGCTTACCAACATGTCATACTTTGGTTCAGCGGTATTGTTGGATGAAGCGGCCTGGACCGACATTACGCGTACGCTTACGCGAGACTGGTTCTACCGACGTGCTTTGCACACAGGTGACTGGCGGGTGTCAGTTTCTCCAACTTTAGTTGAACTGAGTGTGGCTACGCCCGGTCCTTGAGAAGGTTAAAACAACACTAACTTGACGAACTATCGTTGTGATTTTGATGCGTAGGTAAGAACGGTTCTTGCTCAGCCCGTAGCAGCCACGTAAAACTTGCAACAACAAAGTAGAGGACGTCTAACTTGTTTTTGCAGGGCATGTTGTGATGTGATATGGTCAAGACATGATGCTATATTTTATTGTATGAGATGATCATGTTTTGTAACGGAGTTATCGGCAACTCGCAGGAGCCATATGGTTGTCGCTTTATTGTATGCAATGCAATCGCCCTGTAATTGCTTTACTTTATCACTAAGCGGTAGCGATAGTCGTAGAAGCAATAGTTGGTGAGACGACAATGATGCTACGATGGAGATCAAGGTGTCGCGCCGGTGACGATGGTGATCATGACGGTGCTTTGGAGATGGAGATCAAAGGCACAAGATGATGATGGCCATATCATATCACTTATATTGATTGCATGTGATGTTTATCCTTTATGCATCTTATTCTGCTTTGATTGACGGTAGCATTATAAGATGATCTCTCACTAAATTTCAAGGTATAAGTGTTCTCCCTGAGTATGCACCGTTGCTAAAGTTCGTCGTGCCGAGACACCACGTGATGATCGGGTGTGATAAGCTCTCCGTTCAAATACAACGGGTGTAAGACAGTTTTGCACACGCAGAATACTCGGGTTAAACTTGACGAGCCTAGCATATGCAGATATGGCCTCGGAACACTGAGACCGAAAGGTCGAGCGTGAATCATATAGTAGATATGATCAACATAGTGATGTTCACCATTGAAAACTACTCCATCTCACGTGATGATCGGACATGGTTTAGTTGAGATGGATCACGTGATCACTTAGATGATTCGAGGGATGTCTATCTAAGTGGGAGTTCTTAAGTAATATGATTAATTGAACTTTAATTTATCATGAACTTAGTACCTGATAGTATTTTGCTTGTCTATGTTGTTGTAGATAGATGGCCCGTGCTGTTGTTCCGTTGAATTTTAATGCGTTCCTTGAGAAAGCAAAGTTGAAAGATGATGGTAGCAATTACACGGACTGGGTCCGTAACTTGAGGATTATCCTCATTGCTGCACAGAAGAATTACGTCCTGGAAGCACCGCTGGGTGCCAGGCCTGCTGTAGATGCAACTGACGACGTTAAGAATGTCTGGCAGAGCAAAGCTGATGACTACTCGATAGTTCAGTGTGCCATGCTTTACGGCTTAGAACCGGGACTTCAACGACGTTTTGAACGCCATGGAGCATATGAGATGTTCCAGGAGTTGAAGTTAATATTTCAAGCAAATGCCCGGATTGAGAGATATGAAGTCTCCAATAAGTTCTATAGTTGCAAGATGGAGGAGAATAGTTCTGTCAGTGAACATATACTCAAAATGTCTGGGTATAATAATCACTTGATTCAACTGGGAGTTAATCTTCCGGATGATAGTGTCATTGACAGAATTCTTCAATCACTGCCACCAAGCTACAAGAGCTTTGTGATGAACTATAATATGCAAGGGATGGATAAGACAATTCCCGAGCTCTTCGCAATGCTAAAGGCTGCGGAGGTAGAAATCAAGAAGGAGCATCAAGTGTTGATGGTCAACAAGACCACCAGTTTCAAGAAAAAGGGTAAAGGGAAGAAGAAGGGCAACTTCAAGAAGAACAGCAAACAAGTTGCTGCTCAGGAGAAGAAACCCAAGTCTGGACCTAAGCCTGAGACTGAGTGCTTCTACTGCAAACAGACTGGTCACTGGAAGCGGAACTGCCCCAAGTATTTGGCGGATAAGAAGGATGGCAAGGTGAACAAAGGTATATGTGATATACATGTTATTGATGTGTACCTTACTAATGCTCGCAGTAGCACCTGGGTATTTGATACTGGTTCTGTTGCTAATATTTGCAACTCGAAACAGGGACTACGGATTAAGCGAAGATTGGCTAAGGACGAGGTGACGATGCGCGTGGGAAATGGTTCCAAAGTCGATGTGATCGCGGTCGGCACGCTACCTCTACATCTACCTTCGGGATTAGTTTTAGACCTGAATAATTGTTATTTGGTGCCAGCGTTAAGCATGAACATTATATCTGGATCTTGTTTGATGCGAGACGGTTATTCATTTAAATCAGATAATAATGGTTGTTCTATTTATATGAGTAATATCTTTTATGGTCATGCACCCTTGAAGAGTGGTCTATTTTTATTAAATCTCGATAGTAGTGATACACATATTCATAATATTGAAGCCAAAAGATGCAGAGTTGATAATGATAGTGCAACTTATTTGTGGCACTGCCGTTTAGGACATATTGGTGTGAAGCGCATGAAGAAACTCCATACTGATGGACTTTTGGAATCACTTGATTATGAATCACTTGGTACTTGCGAACCATGCCTCATGGGCAAGATGGCTAAAACGTCGTTCTCCGAAAAAATGGAGCGAGCAACAGATTTGTTGGAGATCATACATACTGATGTATGTGGTCCGATGAATATTGAGGCTCGCAGCGGGTATCGTTATTTTCTCACCTTCACAGATGATTTGAGCAGATATGGGTATATACTTAATGAAACATAATTCTGAGACATTTGAAAAGTTCAATGAAGTTCAGAGTGAAGTGGAAAATCCTTGTAAAAAGAAAATAAAGTTTCTACGATCTGATCGTGGAGGAGAATATTTGAGTTACGAGTTTGGTCTACATTTGAAACAATGCGGAATAGTTTCGCAACTCACGCCACCCGGAACACCACAGCGAAATGGTGTGTCCGAACGTCGTAATCGTACTTTACTAGATATGGTGCGATCTATGATGTCTCTTACTGATTTACCGCTATCGTTTTGGGGTTATGCTTTAGAGACGGCTGCATTCACGTTAAATAGGGCACCATCGAAATCCGTTGAGACGACGCCTTATGAACTGTGGTTTGGCAAGAAACCAAAGTTGTCGTTTCTTAAAGTTTGGGGCTGCGATGCTTATGTGAAAAAGCTTCAACCTGATAAGCTCGAACCCAAATCGGAGAAATGTGTCTTCATAGGATACCCAAAGGAAACTGTTGGGTACACCTTCTATCACAGATCCGAAGGCAAGACATTTGTTGCTAAGAATGGATCCTTTCTAGAGAAGGAGTTTCTCTCGAAAGAAGTGAGTGGGAGGAAAGTAGAACTTGATGAGGTAACTGTACCTGCTCCCTTATTGGAAAGTAGTTCATCACAGAAACCGGTTCCTGTGACACCTACACCAATCAGTGAAGAAGCTAATGATATTGATCATGAAACTTCAGATCAAGTTACTACCGAACCTCGTAGGTCAACCAGAGTAAGATCCGCACCAGAGTGGTACGGTAATCCTATTCTGGAGGTCATGTTACTTGACCAAGGCGAACCTACGAACTATGAAGAAGCGATGGTGAGCCCAGATTCCGCAAAATGGCTTGAGGCCATGAAATCTGAGATGGGATCCATGTATGAGAACAAAGTGTGGACTTTGGTTGACTTGCCCGATGATCGGCAAGCCATAGAGAATAAATGGATCTTCAAGAAGAAGACTGACGCTGACGGTAATGTTACTGTCTACAAAGCTCGACTTGTTGCGAAAGGTTTTCGACAAGTTCAAGGAGTTGACTACGATGAGACTTTCTCACCCGTAGCGATGCTTAAGTCTGTCCGAATCATGTTAGCAATTGCCGCATTTTATGATTATGAAATTTGGCAAATGGATGTCAAAACTGCATTCCTGAATGGATTTCTGGAAGAAGAGTTGTATATGATGCAACCGGAAGGTTTTGTCGATCCAAAGGGAGCTAACAAAGTGTGCAAGCTCCAGCGATCCATTTATGGACTGGTGCAAGCCTCTCGGAGTTGGAATAAACGTTTTGATAGTGTGATCAAAGCATATGGTTTTATACAGACTTTTGGAGAAGCCTGTATTTACAAGAAAGTGAGTGGGAGCTCTGTAGCATTTCTAATATTATATGTGGATGGCATATTGCTAATTGGAAATGATATAGAATTTCTGGATAGCATGAAAGGATACTTGAATAAGAGTTTTTCAATAAAAGACATCGGTGAAGCTGCTTATATATTGGGCATCAAGATCTATAGAGATAGATCAAGACGCTTAATTGGACTTTCACAAAGCACATACCTTGACAAAGTTTTGAAAAAGTTCAAAATGGATCAAGCAAAGAAAGGGTACTTGCCTGTGTTACAAGGTGTGAAGTTGAGTCAGACTCAATGCCCGACCACTGTAGAAGATAGAGAGAAAATGAAAAGTGTTCCCTATGCTTCTGCCATAGGCTCTATCATGTATGCAATGCTATGTACCAGACCTGATGTGTGCCTTGCTATTAGCTTAGCAGGGAGGTACCAAAGTAATCCAGGAGTGGATCACCGGACAGCGGTCAAGAACATCCTGAAATACCTGAAAAGTACTAAGGATATGTTTCTCATTTATGGAGGTGACAAAGAGCTCGTCGTAAATGGTTACGTTGATGCAAGCTTTGACACTGATCCAGACGATTCTAAATCGCAAACCGGATACGTGTTTACATTGAACGGTGGAGTTGTCAGTTGGTGCAGTTCTAAACAAAGCGTCATGGCGGGATCTACGTGTGAAGCGGAGTACATAGCTGCTTCGGAAGCAGCAAATGAAGGAGTCTGAATGAAGGAGTTCATATCCGATCTAGGTGTCATACCTAGTGCATCAGGTCCAATGAAAATCTTTTGTGACAATACTAGTGCAATTGCCTTGGCAAAGGAATCCAGATTTCACAAGAGAACCAAGCACATCAAGAGACGCTTCAATTCCATCCGGGATCAAGTCCAGGTGGGAGACATAGAGATTTGCAAGATACATACGGATCTGAATGTTGTAGACCCGTTGACTAAGCCTCTTCCACGAGCAAAACATGATCAGCACCAAGACTCCATGGGTGTTAGACTCATTACTGTGTAATCTAGATTATTGACTCTAGTGCAAGTGGTAGACTGAAGGAAATATGCCCTAGAGGCAATAATAAAGTTATTATTTATTTCCTCATATCATGATAAATGTTTATTATTCATGCTAGAATTGTATGAACCGGAAACATAATACATGTGTGAATACATAGACAAACATAGTGTCGCTAGTATGCTTCTACTTGACTAGCTCGTTGATCAAAGATGGTTGAGTTTCCTAGCCATAGACATGAGTTGTCATTTGATTAACGGGATCACATCATTAGGAGAATGATGTGATTGACTTGACCCATTCCGTTAGCTTAGCACTTGATCGTTTAGTTTACTGCTATTGCTTTCTTCATGACTTATACATGTTCCTATGACTATGAGATTATGCAACTCCCTATTACCGGAGGAACACTTTGTGTGCTACCAAACATCACAACGTAACTGGGTGATTATAAAGGTGCTCTACAGGTGTCTAAGATGGTACTTGTTGAGTTGGCATAGATCGAGAATAGGATTTGTCACTCCGATTGTCGGAGAGGTATCTCTGGGCCCTCTCGGTAATGCACATCTCCATAAGCCTAACAAGCAATGTGACTAATGAGTTAGTTGCGGGATGATGCATTACGGAACGAGTAAAGAGACTTGTCGGTAACGAGATTGAGCTAGGAATTGAGATACCGATGATCGAATCTCGGGCAAGTAACATACCGATGACAAAGGGAACAACGTATGTTGTTATGCGGTTTGACCGATAAAGATCTTCGTAGAATATGTAGGAACCAATATGAGCATCCAGGTTCTGCTATTGGTTATTGACCGGAGACGTGTCTCGGTCATGTCTACATAGTTCTCGAACCCATAGGGTCCACACGCTTAAAGTTCTGTGACGATCGGTATTATGAGTTTTTGTGTTTTGATGTACCGAAGGTAGTTCGGAGTCCCGGGTATGATCACGGACATGACGAGGAGTCTCGAAATGGTCGAGACGTAAAGATCGATATATTGGACGACTATGTTCGGACACCGGAAGTGTTTCGGGAGGTTTCAGACATATACCGGAGTATCGGGGGGGTTACCGGAACCCCCCGGGGAGTATATTGGGCCTTATGGGCCTTAGTGGAGAAGAGGAGGGGCGGCCAGGGCAGACCGCGTGCCCCCTCCCCCTCTAGTCCGAATTGGACAAGGAGGGGGGAGGGGGCGGCGCCCCCCTTTCCTTCCTCCTCTCTCCTTCCCTTCCCCCTTCTCCTACTCCTACTAGGAAAGGAGGAGTCCTACTCCCGGTGGGAGTAGGACTCCCCCTTGCCGCGCCCTCCTCCTGGCCGGCCGCCTTCCCCCTAGCTCCTTTATATACGGGGGCAGGGGGGCACCCCATAGACACACAAGTTGATCATTGATCTCTCCCAGCCGTGTGCGGTGCCCCCCTCCACCATAATCCACCTCGGTCATACCGTAGCAGTGCTTAGGCGAAGCCCTGCGACGGTAGCTTCATCAACATCGTCACCACGCCGTCGTGCTGACAATACTCTCCCTTGAGCTCTACTGGATTGTGAGTTCGCGGGACGTCACCGAGCTGAACGTGTGCTGAACGCGGAGGTGCCGTACGTTCGGTACTGAGGATTGGTCGATCGTGAAGACGTACGACTACATCAACCGCGTTGTCATAACGCTTCCGCTTAACGGTCTACAAGGGTATGTGGACGACACTCTCCCCTCTTGTTGCTATGCATCACCATGATCTTGCGTGTGCGTAGGAATTTTTTTAAATTACTACGTTCCCCAACAATATGCGGTATTCTTTTGCCGTTCTAAGCAAATTTGTATGTGCCATCTCTAATTTTCAAAATAAATTTCCCTTTTGTGTGCTCGTACCGCTCATGAAATGGTAGGAGGTGGCTGATATATTTCCATGCTAGATGTGTGATTCTCAAGATGAGTGTTTATTCACTTGCCATTGCATGAGAGTACGAGAAAGGTATTAGGGATGCCCAGTCCCGAAATGAAAAATGGATTTACTTTATGTTGTCAAATAATAAATTCCTTGGAAAGTGTTGGTATCGAAGGCATCCGTGGATACTGATAGCCATGGAAAGTGAGTATGGTGGAAAAAGGAATAAACTTTATTTTCTGTTTGCGAACTCCCTATGATACATCTAGCATGTAAAGTATTGGGAACTACGCGATCGTTTTCGTTGAAAGGAAAAGCATGCCACCCAAAAGGTTTTTTATCTCTATCTTTTTCGCTTTGAGCTCTGGCACCTCTACAAATCCCTACTTCCCTCCGTGAAGGGCCTTTCTATTTACTTTATGCAATTTTTATTTTGAGTCTCCATCTTCTCTTATAAAGCACCAACCAAGGGGCAGTATGATCGTACTTGAGAGCATTGGGTGTAGCTAATATGCGAGTGTGTTTCATGAATGGATTAATGATTGAGCATAATGGGCTAGGGATAACTTGCTTTAGTGTTGATATTTTGAAAGACATGGTTGCTTGTTGATATGCTTGAGTATTGAAATCTTCATGTCAAAACTAGACTATTGCTTTGAATCATATAGAAGTCCAAATGTCCATGCTACAAAGAAAAGAAAATGTGATAAACATGTTAGGCAACATTCCACATCAAAAAATCTGTTTTTTATCATTTACCTACTCGAGGACGAGCAGGAATTAAGCTTGGGGATGCTGATACGTCTGCAACGTATCTATAATTTTTTATTGTTCGACGCTGTTATATTATCATTCTTGGATGTTTTACAATCATTTTATAGCAACTTTATATCAATTTTTTGGGACTAACCTATTGACATAGCGCCCAGTGCCAGTTGCTGTTTTTTTGCTTGTTTTTTTACTTCGCAGAAGATCAATACCAAACGGAGTCCAAACACAGTAAAACTTTTTGGAGAATTTTTCTGGACCAGAAGACACAAGATGGGCCGAAGAAGTACCATAGGGATGCCCCAAGGGGGGCACAACCCACCTGGGCACGCCTGGCGGACTAGGCGCGCCTTGGTGGGTTGTGCCCACCTTGGCACCCTCCCGCACCGCCTCTTTGCTCTATAAATACCCTAATATTCCAGAAACCCTAGGGGAGTCGACGAAAATCAATTCCAGCAGCTGCAAGTTCCAGAAACCATAGATCCAATCTAGACACCATAACGGAGGGGTTCATCATCCTCATTGGTGCCTCTCTAATGATGCGTGAGTAGTTCACTGTAGACCTACGGGTCCGTAGTTAGTAGCTAGATGGCTTCCTCTCTCTCTTTTGATTCTCAATACAATGGTCTCTTGGAGATCTATCTGATGTAACTCTTTTTTGCGGTGTGTTTGCTGGGATCCGATGAACTTTGAGTTTATGATCAGATCTATGTATTTATCCATGAAAGTTATTTGAGTCTTTTGATCTCTTATATGCATGATTACTTATAGTCTCGTATTTCTTCTTCGAATCTTTGGTTTAGTTAGGCCAACTAGATCGACTTTTCTTGCCATGGGAAGAGGTGCTTTGTGATGGGTTCGATCTTACCGTGCTTGATTCCAGTGACAGAAGGGGAACCAACACGTATGTATCATTGCTATTAAGGATAACAAGATGGGATCTATTTCTACATAAATAGATCTTGTCTACATCATGTCATCATTCTTATTGCATTACTCCGTTTCTCCATGAACTTAATACACTAGATGCATGCTAGATAGTGGTCGATGTGTGGAGTAATAGTAATAGATGTAGGCACGAGTCGGTCTACTAATCTTGGACGTGATGACTATATAATGATCATTGCCTGGATATCGTCATGATTATTTGAAGTTCTATCAATTTCCCAATAGTAATTTTGATTACCCATCGTATGCTATTTTTCTCGAGAGAAGCCGTGAAATCTACGGCCCCCCGGGTCTCTTCTTTATCATATTTGCCTTCGAGATCTATTTTTATTCTCTTTTATTTTCAGATCTATATTTCCAAAAACCCAAAAATACCTTGCTGCACTTTATTTTATTTTGCTTTTATTTGCGATCTATTTATCCAATCTATCATATTTTTATCCCATCAACTCAACAATTTCTGGCACCGTTACCCCAAAGGGATTGACAACCCCTTTAACACGTCGGGTTGCAAGTATTTGTTCTTTGTGTGCAGGTACCGTTTACATAGTGTTGCGTGATTCTCCTACCGGTTCGATAACCTTGGTGTCATCACTGAGGGAAATACCCACCTTCGTTGTGCTGCATCATCCCTTCCTCTTTGGGGAAATACCGACGTAGCTCAAGCCGCAATCAGCTCCCAACGAAACCATGGAGTTTCACCACAATGGAATTTGGCTCCGAGGTGACCTCAACCGTCTAGAGTGCTCAAACACCCAAGAGTAACAAAATCCACACAAGAAAGTATGGGGAAATCAAATTTCCCTTGGTGGAAGTGTAGATCTAGGTCTCCTCCTTCAATCCCTAGCAAATCAAAGAGTTTGAGTGGCTAGAGAGAGAGAGATCAGGCAAGAAAGCTTGAAGGGCATTAATGGAGGAGAGAGAGAGGCAAGAGGTAAGGATCTAGGTGGAAGAAACCCCCTTTATATAGGCATCCCCAAATTACAACCGCTCCTAACCCCGGTACAAACGGGATTCAAGGTTATGCTGCAGAAACCCTAACAGGCGGTACAACCGGTGGCTCGAGCGGTAGTACCAGTTACAAGATTAACCAGACTAACCGCTCAACAACCGCCTTGAAATAGAAGGGAGTCCCCCCTATGGGCGGTCGTCGGGTGGTAGTTGCACCGGAACTACCGCCTGGCCCTAGAACCGGAGGTAGCTAAGTCCAGAGCGGTAGAACTGCTCCGGACACCGGTAGTACCAGTTTGCCAAGCATAACAGGGACAACCGGGCCACCACCGCCCAAGTACCACTGTCGGTGTCAAAACCGGCCGATCTCGGGTAGGGGGTCCCGAACTGTGCATCTGAGGATCGAAGGTAACAGGAGACAAAGGGGACACGATGTTTACCCAGGTTCAGGCCCTCTTAATGGAGGTAAAACCCTACTTCCTGCTTGATTGACTTTGATGAGTATAGGGGTTACAAGAGTTGATCTACCTCGAGATTGTAATGGCTAAACCCTAGATGTCCAGCCTATATGAATTCTGATAGCCTCTACGGACCAAGCCCTTCGGTTTATATAGACACTGGAAGGGCCTAGGGTTGTACAGAGTCGGTTTATAGAAGAAGGGAACTATACATCTGGACGCCAATCTTGTCATCCACATAAAGGAGAGTCCTATCCGGACACGGGAAAAGGCCTTCTACCTTGTATCTTCACGGCCCATCAGTCCTGCCCATATCACACAACCCGGACACCCGAGGAGCCCTTAATCCAGGACTCCCTCTACCGCCCCATCACAGAAGCAAATCCGATGGTTGGGCGGTACCTGGCCGGTACAACCGCCTGTGAAGCCACTCTTGGGTTTTCCCAGCGCAGTGGCGGCACCACTGCCGGGGGCAATGGTACAACCGTTGGGCATATACCTGGGAGGTGCAACCCCAGGGTATCACCCCTGGGGCGGTGGTTGAGCCGGTAGAACAGGGCCAACGATACAAACGCCCTTGTGGGCGGTACAACCGCTATAAGGAGAAAGCACTGTTTCACATTGGAACAAAGGGACCTCTCTCTTCCTAGAACGGAAGGGAATGGTGGGTGAAGAGAAGTGTGTACGTGCATTGATTCACCCAATACCTTCCGATGTGGATTCCCTCTTAATAGTACGGGTTCCCTACAACCAAAGAAATAGACACGCAGATAACGCTGTCTTCGATCTTTTTCGTCCAGAGGGAATGTCTAGCCAATGCAACTTGTACCTAAGCATAGAGTACCTGAAGAACTTAGCACACGATTATATCACAAGGAGAGTTGTCATCATCACCCAAAACAAAAAGATGGGAAATGCCCTAACAATCTCCCCCTTTTTGGTGGATGATGACAACTACAAGATTTGCATAGAGGGTCTATACAATGTAGACGGGCTCCTCCTAAATGTGTGCACTCTTTGGATTTTCTTTTGAAATGCAAAGTCACACATTAGGGAAAAATCTCCCTCTAGATTTTATAGACCAACCACTATGAAAGAGCAAAAATGATAGACAATAAGCGTAAATACAAACAACCAACTAGGATAGACCCTAAGCATAAATAGGACGCATGTCTCACACCATGCTAAAGTCACGCACCACAAGGTTCACAAACTGAAGGAAAGCAAATGAAAGACCAAGTTCAACTCTCAACACGAGGCAAGTAACCAACCCATGCAAATCCCGAGACCTAGTAAACCTCTCTCCTCCTTTGGCATCAAGACACCAAAAAGGAAAAGAGCGATGCTAACGCGCCAGAGCTCAGTAGATCTCGTCTGACCCCTTGGTCTCATCTGAATCATGATCTTCAGACTGCTCATCTTCCTCCATGGTATCATTAACAACAGCCAAAGTGGAGGTAGCAGGATGGCCAGATGCCTCAGCCTCATTATCAGTCCAGGTGCTATACGCAGAAATCCACTTGTCCTCTGGAGTGATGCTCTTCTTAGATCCACTCTTCATAGGCATGTTGAGGTGCTTCATCATGGCAATCTGACGGCGCCGAGCAAGCTTCTCATTAACATGTGCCTCATACATCTTATTCTGAATGTGAGATTGAAGGCAAAAAGTCTTCTTCACTTTAGTTGTGAGCTTGGTCACCCAGGAAGGCTTGGCACTAGGCTCCATCTCGAAATCCTCATCATCTGAAGTGGCATAGACATCCTCGGGATCATCAGCAGGAAAGCGAGGCTCGGCATGCTTCTTCTTCTTAAGCTGCTTGACCTCATGCACGGTGAGGTTATCTGGCGCAGTGAGAAGCTCTCCAGCACGGCGAACAGCTCAAACCGAGTACAGAAAGCACATGACAAATGGTGCATAGATGGGGGCCTTTCTGTAGATGACCATGTTGTACATCTTCTCCCAAAGCCACTTGGACACATCAAACGTCGTACCAGTCCCCACTTTAGTCTTCACGGCAACCATCAAGTCAACAAGATACCCATGGATCTCATCCTGATTTCCAACCTTGGGCAGGAGCACATTTGCCAAACACACGATGCATGATATCATAAACCTTCTCAAGATCCTTGGACTCACCAATAATGCCCCTCCCACGGATGTAGAGAGGTGCTAGCTTCTCCTTAGGCATAGAGTGGGGATGGTCGTGAGGATGAATGCCACCATTACCATCGAGACCGGTATCCTCATAGCCAAGAGCATTGCAGAAGGCTCTCCAGGGCACTTGAAAGAACTCATCACGACACCTAAATGAGAGAGTGCGAGCATCATCCTCACCAAAATGAACGGTTGCATAACACTGATGGATGAGCTGAACATCAAAGTCACAGTTGATAGACATGAGCTTCACCAAATCAAACTCCTCACAGAGAGCCAAAGTCCCTCCAGAGTACTCCATGTTGCCCCTCCAATGATACAGGTCAATGGTCCATTGCTTGGTATACTGATTCTTGTTATGCTTGCAAAGCTCATGAACAATCCTCACTTGCATCTCATTCCGGAACTGAACAATAGTCCATCGAGGCACAATGGGAACCATGTACGGATTCCTTTTTCGGAAGGCTTCCCACTCCTTGGCTTTCCACTTGTGTAGAGGCATGACCACACGTTGCTTGGTGCTACCTCTTGAGCACTGCGTTGGTTTTCCCTTGAAGAGGAAAGGGTGATGCAGTAAAGTAGCGTAAGTATTTCCCTCAGTTTTTGAGAACCAAGGTATCAATCCAGTAGGAGACCACGCTCAAGTCCCACGCACCTACACAAACAAATAAGAACCTTGCAACCAACGCGATAAAGGGGTTGTCAATCCCTTCACGACCACTTGCAAAAGTGAGATCTGATAGAGATGATAAGATAATATTTTTAGTATTTTTATGATAAAGACTAAAAGTAAAGAAAGCAAAATAAACGACAATAGAAATAACTTGTTGACGGGAGATTAATATGATAGAAAATAGACCCGGGGGCCATAGGTTTCACTAGTGGCTTCTCTCAAGATAGCATAAGTATTACAGTGGGTAAACGAATTACTGTCGAGCAATTGATAGAATTGAGCATAGTTATGAGAATATCTAGGTATGATCATGTATATAGGCATCACGTCCGTGACAAGTAGACCGACTCCTGCCTGCATCTACTACTATTACTCCACACATCGACCGCTATCCAGCATGCATCTAGAGTATTAAGTTCATAAGAACGGAGTAACGCTTTAAGCAAGATGACATGATGTAGAGGGATAAACTCATGCAATATGATATAAACCCCATCTTTTTATCCTCGATGGCAACAATACAAACGTGTCGTTTCCCCTACTGTCACTGGGATCGAGCACCGCAAGATTGAACCCAAAGCTAAGCACTTCTCCCATTGCAAGAAAGATCAATCTAGTAGGCCAAACCAAACTGGTAATTCGAAGAGACTTGCAAAGATAACCAATCATACATAAAAGAATTCAAAGGAGATTCAAATATTGTTCATAGATAATCTTGATCATAAACCCACAATTCATCGGATCTCGACAAACACACTGCAAAAGAAGAGTTACATCAAATAGATCTCCAAGAGAATCGAGGAGAACTTTGTATTGAGATCCAAAGAGAGAGAAGAAGCCATCTAGCTAATAACTATGGACCCGAAGGTCTGAGGTAAATACTCACACATCATCGGAGAGGCTATGGTGTTGATGTAGAAGCCCTCCGTGATCAATGCCCCCTCCGGCGGAGCGCCGGAAAAGGCCCCAAGATGGGATCTCATGGGTACAGAAGGTTGCGGAGGTGTAAATAGGGTTTTGGCCCCGTATATGATGTTTCCAGGGTGTATGAGTATAAATAGGAGAAGGAGGTCGGTCAGGAGAGCTAGGAGGGGCCCACGAGGGTGGAGGGCGCGTCCCGGGGGTAGGCGCGCCCCCTGCCTCGTGGCTTCCTTGTTGATTGCTTGACGTCCACTCCAAGTCCTCTGGATCACGTTTGTTCCGAAAATCATGTTCCCGAAGGTGTCATTCTGTTTGGACTCCGTTTGATATTCCTTTCCTTCGAAACACTGAAATAGGCAAAAAACAGCAATTTGGGCTGGGCCTCCGGTTAATAGGTTAGTCCCAAAAATAATATAAAAGTGTATAATAAATCGCATTGAACATCCAAAACAGATAATATAATAGCATGGAACAATAAAAAATTATAGATACGTTGGAGACGTATCAAGCATCCCCAAGCTTAATTCCTGCTCGTCCTCGAGTAGGTAAATGATAAAAACAGAATTTTTTATGTGGAATGCTACTTGGCATAATTTTCAATGTAATTCTCTTAATTGTGGCATGAATGTTCAGATCCGAAAAATTCAAGATAAAAGTTTAATATTGACATAAAAATAATAATACTTCAAGCATACTAACAAAGCAATCATGTCTTCTCAAAATAACATGGCCAAAGAAAGTTATCCCTACAAAATCATATAGTCTGGCTATGCTCTATCTTCATCACATAAAGTATTTAATCATGCACAACCCCGATGACAAGCCAAGCAATTGTTTCATACTTTTGATGTTCTCAAACTTTTTCAATCTTCACACAATACATGAGCGTGAGACATGGACATAACACTATATGTGGAATAGAATGGTGGTTGTGGAGAAGACAAAAAAGAAGAAGATAGTCTCACATCAACTAGGCGTATCAATGGGCTATGGAGATGTCCATCAATAGATATCAATGTGAGTGAGTAGGGGTTGCCATGCAACGGATGCACTAGAGCTATAAGTGTATGGAAGCTCAACAAAAGAAACTAAGTGGGTGTGCATCCAACTCGCTTGCTCATGAAGACCTAGGGCATTTTGAGGAAGCCCATCATTGGAATATACAAGCCAAGTTCTATAATGTAAAATTCCCACTAGTATATGAAAGTGACAACATAGGAGACTCTCTATCATGAAGATCATGGTGCTACTTTTGAAGCACAAGTGTGGTAAAAGGATAGTAACATTGTCCCTTCTCTCTTTTTCTCTCATTTTTTTATTTGGGCCTTTTCTCTTTTTTTATGGCCTCTTTTTTTTTCCTTTTTTTTTCTTTTTTCTATTTTTCGTCCGGAGTCTCATCCCGACTTGTGGGGGAATCATAGTCTCCATCATCCTTTCCTCACTGGGGCAATGCTCTAATAATGATGATCATCACACTTTTATTTACTTACAACTCAAGAATTACAACTCAATACTTAGAACAAAAATATGACTCTATGTGAATGCCTCCGGCGGAGTACCGGGATATGCAATGAATCAAGAGTGACATCTATGAAATAATATGCAGGTGGCTTTGCTATAAATATGATGTCAACTACATGATCATGCAAAGCAATATGACAATGATGGAGCGTGTCATAATAAACGGAACGGTGGTAAGCTGCATGGCAATATATCTCAGAATGGCTATGGAAATGCCATAATAGGTAGGTATGGTGGCTGTTTTGAGGAAGGTATATGGTGGGTGCCGGCGAAAAGTGCGCGGTATTAGAGAGGCTAGCAATGGTGGAAGGGTGAGAGTGCGTATAATCCATGGACTCAACATTAGTCATAAAGAACTCACATACTTATTGCAAAAATCTATTAGTTATCGAAACAAAGTATTACGCGCATGCTCCTAGGGGGATATATTGGTAGGAAAAGACCATCGCTCGTCCCCGACTGCCACTCATAAGGAATACAATCAATAAATAAATCATGCTCCGACTTCATCACATAACGGTTCACCATACGTGCATGCTACGGGAATCACAAACTTTAGAACAAGTATTTCTCAAATTCACAACTACTCAACTAGCATGAATCTAATATCACCATCTTCATATCTCAAAACAATTATCAAGTATCAAACTTCTCATAATATTCAATGCACTCATAAGAAAGTTTTACTAATCTTGGATGCCTATCATATTAGGACTAATTTCACAATTTAAGCAAATTACCATGCTGTTTTATAGGACTCTAAAAATAATATAAGTGAAGCATGAGAGAACAATAATTTCTATAAAATAAAACCACCACCGTGCTCTAAAAGATATAAGTGAAGCACTAGAGCAAAAACTATATAGCTCAAAAGATATAAGTGAAGCACATAGAGTATTCTAACAAATTCCGAATCATGTGTGTCTCCCTCAAAATGTGTGTACAGCAAGGATGATTGTGGTAAACTAAAAAGAAAAGAATCAAATCATACAAGACGCTCCAAGCAAAACACATATCATGTAGTGAATAAAAATATAGCTCCAAGCAAAGTTACCGATGGACGAAGACGAAAGAGGGGATGCCTTCTAGGGCATCCCCAAGCTTTGGCTTTTCGGTGTCCTTGGATTTACCTTGTGGTGCCTTGGGCATCCCCAAGCTTAGGCTCTTGTCACTCCTTGTTCCATAATCCATCAAATCCTTACCCAAAACTTGAAAACTTCACAACACAAAACTTAACAGAAAATCTCGTGAGCTCTGTTAGCGAAAGAAAACAAAACACCACTTCAAGGGACTGTAATGAACTCATTATTTATTTGTATTGGTGTTAAACCTACTTTATTCCAACTTCCCTATGGTTTATAAACTATTTTACTAACCATAGACTCATCAAAATAAGCAAACAACACACGAAAAACAGAATCTGTCAAAAACAGAACAGTCTGTAGTAATCTGTAACTAACGCAAACTTCTGGAACTCAGAAAAATCTACCAAAATAGGACGACCTAGATAATTTGTTTATTGATCTGCTTCAATTGGAATCAATATTTTATCACGTTCTGGTGATTTTTAACAATTGTTTTTGTGAACAGAATGTTTCTGGAATTTTCAGCAAGATCAAATAACTATCATCCAAGAAGATCCTATAGGTTTTACTTGGCACAAACACTAATTAAAACATAAAAACACATCTAACCAGAGGCTAGATCAAAGATTTATTCCTAAACAGGAGCAAAAAGCAAAAAACTAAAATAAAAGTGGGTTGCCTCCCAACAAGCGCTATCGTTTAACGCCCCTAGCTAGGCATAAAAGCAAGGATAGATCTAGGTATTGCCATCTTTGGTAGGCAATCCATAAGTGGCTCTCATAATAGATTCATAAGGTAATTTTATTTTCTTTCTAGGAAAGTGTTCCATGCCTTTCCTTAACGGAAATTGGAATCTAATATTTCCTTCCTTCATATCAATAATTGCACCAATCGTTCTAAGGAAAGGTCTACCAAGAATAATACACTACAAAAAAAGACACATCCGTGACATTTTGGGCCGAAAGAATTTTTTTTCTGTCATACATGTGACACTTCTATGACGATAATTGTGACAAAACCCGGTATCATCATAGATGTGGTGGGCTCCTACTTCTATGACAAAAAATCATGACAGAAAATGGGCTTTTCGTCCTGGGCGGGCCGGAGACGCAGCTGCATGACATTCTTTGGGCCGTCCATGACGAAAAAAACCATGGTAGAAGCGAGGGCGAGGAAAATTTTGGGGAGTTCCCGGTTACGGTGGGAGGTCGGGGGCCGAGCAATGCGCGTTTCTCTCGTACACGTACGTGCATGTGTGCGAGGCGTTGGCTCTAACTGAACCCGAGCGAGGCGTTGGGCTCTAACTGAACCCGAGCGATTGCACTGCAGGCTATGCGTTACTGAACCCGAGCGATCGATCGATGGCTGTTAACTGAACCCGATCAAGCGATTCCTTCGCTACTGCTGCTAACTGAAGCCGATCGATGTTGCCTCTGGATGAACAGTGAGCGTTGCTGGGGGGGTTTGGATGAACAGTTCCCGGTGGGGGTGGATGAACAGGACCCCGTGGTGTTGCCTCTGGATGAACAGGACCCCGATCGATCGAGCCGGTTGGGGCTGGATGAATAGGACCCCGTGGAGGGCAGGATGAACAGGACCACCCCGTGGAGGGCAGAATGAACAGTAGACGGTGGAGGGCTGGATGAACAGTAGCCCGTGGAGGGGTGGTTGAACAGGAGCCCGTGGAGAGGGCTGGTTGAACAGTAGCCGGTGGAGTAGCGCGTGGTGGAGGCTGGATGAACAGGAGCCCGTGGATGAACAGTCGCAGGTGGAGGCTGGAGGAGATCGACGGTGGATGAACAGTAGCCCGTGGAGGCTGGAGGGGGTCGACGGTGGAGATGAACAGTATCTCGTGGAGTCCCGTTTTGCGGTACGCCAGACCCCTCCCGATGAACAGGACCCCCGTTTCGACCATAGTGCTCCAACACAAGTCCGTTTCCTCCGTTTTGCGGTACGCCACACCCCTCCCGATCAATAGGACCCCCGTTTCGACCGTAGGATGTCCGTTTCCTCCGTTTTGCGGTACGCCAGACCCCTCCCGATGAACAGGATCCCGTTTCAAACGTGGCTGGTCGAACACAAGGCCGTTTCCTCTGTTCTGCGGTACGCCAGGCCTCGTTTCCATCGGCTGTTCCATCCAAGCCCTCCCGATGAACACGACGACGCATTCCGTTCCGACCTAGCCGGTTGGCTCCCCATGAACACGACGATGACGCTGTTTCTCCGTTCCGACCCAGCCATGTACACGAGCCCTGGCCGTACGTATGCGCGAGTAGGCATTCGAGACCCTGCCCGTATGTACGTACGTGGCCGTATTTTTTTTCTTGCACACTGGCCGCTGTACGTACGTGTACATGCTACGTGCGCGCCTCTACTACGACACGTGCGCGCCTCTACATCCACCAGTATATATGTACGTACACGTTCGCGACCAGAATGACAACGCTACATACGCTTCGACCAGGTGGGTCCTGACTGTCAGGCACTTCCTTGCCTGCGAAGATGTAGCTTCTGGGTCCCAGCAGTCAGGGGGGCGAATCGTTTTTTACCCGAACGCACTTCCTTGCGTGCGAAGATGTAGCTGGTGGGTCCCAGCAGTCAGGGGGAAACGTTTTTTTTCACGAAATACAGTGGCCCGTCTGGTGGGTCCTAGCTGTCAGGTGGAGGAATCATTATTTTCCGCGTAATAAGGAGGCACTTCCTTGCTGCGGCCGTGGACCCAGCTGTCAGCCTCTCCACGTACAGTCCACGTCCGATGGAAGTCGTTCCTTGACCATGTTGACCACGCCGCGCCGAGAGCACCAGGGTGGTGGACGACGGCGAGGCCTAGGAAGGGGATGACGGGGAGCCGGGGAAGACGTGGCAGTGGAAGCCCGCGCGGAGAGGAGTACGAGGGTTCATTGGTTCGGCTGCGGTGTGAGGCTGCCGTCGCCACAGGGCCTGGCCAGCGGTGGGAATAGTAGGGGGCGGTGAGGCCTCCGCGGCAGCATAGCCGGCCACGGGAGGCAGGAGCATGCGGCACGACCGGCGCTGCTTTGGGCGGCTGGAGCAAGTAGACCAGAGGTTGAAGAAGCACTACGGCCGTTGGATGGACATCGTACGGTCACTGGAGCTAGAATCGTTCATATTGACTAAAGTTGACAAAAGGCCCCCATCCCAGACAACTTAGTAGGCCCACAAGTCAGCCTCCCACCATGGTGGGTCCCAGCTAGCAGGGGGAGTATTCTTTTTTTTGTGCGTAATAAGGAGGCACTTCCTTGCGTGCGAAGAAATAGCTGGTGGGTCCGAGCTGTCAGCGGCGGTAACATTTTTTTTGTGAAATACAGAGGCCCTTTCGGTGGGTCCCTGATGTCAGGTGGAGGAATCATTATTTTGCGCGTAATAAGGAGGCATTTCCTTGCGTGCGGTCGTGGACCCAGCTGTCGGCCTCTCCACGTACAGTCCACTTCAGATGCATGTCGGTCGTTGACCACGTTGACCAGGCCGCGCCGAGAGCACCAGGGCGGTGGACGACGGCGAGGCCTAGGAAGGGAACGACACGGGGGAAGACTCGGCAGTTGTTTCCCACGCGGAGGGGAGTACGACTGTACGAGGGTTTACTGGTTCGTCTGCCGTCGCCGGAGAATAACAGCAGGTGTGGGTGAGTAGAGGGATGGCTAGGCCAGCGATGGGAGTACGGTGGGGCGGTGAGGCCTGCGCGGCAGCAGAGCCGGCCGCAGGGAGGAGGGAGCAGGCAGTCCCGCCGGCGCTTGTTTGAGCGGCTGGAGCAGGAAGAGCAGAGATTGAAGAAGCACGACGGCCGTTGGATGGCCATCCAACAGTCACTGCTTGTGCGTCAACCTTTTTTTAGGAAAGCCTCAAATCTGTGGAAAACAGCATACAACCCATCTGCCATTATTTCTAATAATTTACAGCCCATTTGCTAATTCTGAAGGTTTCTTTTGGAGCCCATATTCTTTTTGTTAGCATTACAGCCCATATTGTGGCCACGGTTAAAAAATTATACGAAATGTTGCATATTTCGGTGCGGTCCGAACTGTTTTAATCCCGAAATTTCGAGTCACATTCAAACTGATTTTAAAAATAAATGTATATCAATATAAAATCCAACAAATTGTCCACACATAAAAATTAATGCAATTTAAAATCTTGAAATGAAAAAAAAGAAATTTGAAAGTAATTGCCGGTTTGATGTGTTTTAAAAATGTACAACCCATTTCTCATTACTGATAGGCCATTTTCTCGTCCAGCCGAATGAAGCTCTCCTCATCTTGAAAGATTTGCAGCCCAATAGGCCTGACAAAGCGACTTACTTGGCAAATCACAAAAAAACTGGGCTGGCCATTTTCAGAAAGAAAGAAAACTACTGGGCTGGTCTGTGGTAAACATAAAAGAGAAGGCTGTCTAGACATGCCAGAGTGCCCTGCACAGCCCAGTTGATACCCTGCTTCCGTCTCAAAAACAAATTAGATAAATGCCACAACAAATATGGCGATTCATAAAAATGCCACTGCAATTTCCAAACTTTGAAAAATGCCACTTCAATTTTTGCAAACTTTGGAAAACGCCACTGCAATTTGCAAACTTTGAAAAACGCCACTCCAGACTTCGAAAAATGCCACTGGGGATGGCATGAAATGGCATTTTTCAAAGTTTGGAAATTGCAATGGCATTTCTTAGAAACGCCAGATTTGGAGTGGTATTTATCAAATTAACCCAAAACAAAAATAACTAGGCGAGCTGCTGGGTCCCTGATGTCAGCCGCTCGTTGTGCAACTCTCGTTTATTGACTACGTTGACAATGGCGTGGGACCCAGATGTCAGAAATCCATTACGAGGAGCCATTTTTTATTGGATTGAAATAAGGAGGCACTTTGCTTGCGTACTGCCATGACCTTGGCGGGTCCCTGCTGTCATCCTCTCCACGTACAATCATCTCCTGGTTGTGTACGCGTCAACTTGGTAGGCCCACGAGTCAGCCTCTAAACCCGTGGAGGACAAATACAACCCATTAAAAAAAAATAACAGCCCATTCCATATGTTCAAACAGAAAGTTCAACATTCAGAGCAAAGTAACAGGTCTGATCCACATATAGAGTACTGAACTTCCACGTTGACAACCATCATAGCCAAGTTAACTATCTACTTCCACTAATACTCTAGTAGCGTACAAGTACTAACTTACTCTTAGCTAACTAGACGATGCCGGCCGCCATCTGCGGTACACGCTAAACGCCGGCACTGGCGTCCTCCGCCTCGCCTCGGACTTGCCAGAGGTGCGATAGGGCGCGTTGCTCGCACGCGTTGGCCCTTTCCATGCCGGCGTGGTCCACCGAAGCTTCGGCTTCTAAGCGGGAAACCCACTTGACGAGCTGGTAGTAAAAATTGGCGTCGCGAACGCGTGCGTGCCCGACAGCCTCCAGGGCTATTTGCCGGGCACCGGCCTCCACGTAGTCGGCCCACGTGCGGGCGCTCTGCTCGCGACTCAGAGCGTCGGTGCGCTGCTGCTCCATGTCCCGCTGGTGGCGCAAATCGGCGATATGCTGCTCATCCGCCAAGCGGTCGTGCTCCAACAACTCCTGCTCCTCCACCAGGCGGTCGCGCTCCAACAAGTCCTCGATCTCCGCATTGCCATCTAAAGACCGATAGAATGCCTCCTCCCTCCGTCTGCCTTCCGGTGAAAAACCGAACACTAGTTCCGGCGGTGACCGCCTCCGGCCACGCCTATCGCGGACGGGCGGGGGCATGGCGGACGTGGCGAGAGCGAGGATAAGTGGCGAGCAACGTCGGGCCGGTGGGGGCTTATGAGGATAGGGCGAGTTGGGTCACGGTGCCACCATAGAAGGCCGAGAAACAGTACTTATAAGCGGAAGGTAGCGCGACGGTCATCAGAATTCAATGCATAATGAAGCAGGCATGGCTTAGCGCGCCAGCTTGCCGTGGAAAACTAGAGAAACTGAAATTCTGACTGTGCCGTCCCGTCCCGTCCGTGCTGGGTCGCACGCCGGCCTTACGGTCAAACGAGTGCACTCGAATCATCTCCCTCCTTGTCAATAATGATTCCACGGATTTAAAAGGCCCGCAACAATTAAAGCACATCTTTTTTCGCATCAGTTAGCTGCCTTAATTACGGCCGGCTGCATGCGGGCACTCAAAATCGCTCGCAGCCAGTACGCGGAGCAGCATGCAACGAGTCGCAGCCGAGGGCATTAATTGATGAACTTTAGCTGGGAGATAAGGCATTTGCGAACGTTTTTGCTAGCAGTTTCTTCAGATTCGCATGGCATTTTCTTCAGAGCAGCTTGTCAGTTTCTTCAGAGGTAGGCATTTCTATTCAAAAAACTGCCACTTCGGATCTTGCGTCGCAACTAAAATAGCCAGGAGGGCATTAGTAGGCTAGCTAGTGATCGATCGGTAACTTGTAAACACTGAGCGAACAGATATAAGGAACTGTTAATGCATCTCAATGATTCACAGATCATATACAAATATGTAGCTCCAAAAGCAAAGATCAGCCACAACTAAAACCAACTAGTACGATTCCCATACATAAGATCAACATGTTAATGCATCTCAATGATTCACAGATCATATACAAATATGTAGCTCCAAAAGCAAAGATCTAGAAAAAACATATGTTCTTCCTACTAACATGGATGCTTCTCTTGGCCAACATTCAGTACAGACTGAATGACAAATTTGTTTGTGAAGTCTACAATTCCTCTTGCAAACGTAAGTGGTTTCACCAACAGCTGGAACCATGGGAATGAACCACACATGATGGAGGAACATCCACTGCAATATGATTTGGTCTTCTCTTGATCACACGGCGAGACTATTTTCGGAATACAAACTTTAACTTAGGCAAAATGATGCCCATTGTATAATCAGACCAAAGCAATGAAGCACCTAGTGTTGGCCAATAAATAGTACAGTACTACTTTTCTGCAGTCCATGAAGTGACTATCCAATCTTTCTGTGTCTATTTTCAAATGGCACTGCATGCAGTGACTATACTATTCTCTTGTGCAGTTCAACCAAAATTGCGGTCACTTTGTGTGTTTGCTAAATAGCAACGGGCAGACATCTCTGTCTGCACAAATATCAAGCAGCTAGTAAACATATACCCCACCTTGTATTTTTGGTTTAAACATGTCTCTTCCGCTTAGATCTGTCATGTTTTGCACTGGACAATTTGATACAGTCATGTTTTGCCCTGGACAATTTCATACTGAATTGATTTGCTTGTTCAGAGCAGAAATATAGCGCCTATTCTTCATCAGACCAAGGATATCCATGTTCGCAGTGATGGAAGAGGTGAAATCGATACAACCGAAATTGAGCATCCAGTCATTGAATCATGTCCTGCACCTCCAATGTAGGTCCACCCTGCCAATAAATTCACGTGCAAACCACTAGTATTACTATCTAATGACAGTACAAAAAGAGTAGCAAGATAGTAGCAAACCATGTACCTTCTTAATGAACAGCTCATAGTGCCACCAATTGGATATAAAGGTTTGGGAGAAAACATGCTCCTAATGTTGAACCAGTTGGACTTTTTGTGCAGTTCCACTAAAATCGAGCATCCCTGTTTGCATAGATATTGAAAGTGTGATTACTATAAAAGTGGCACTAGTTGATGCATAGACTCACAAATATAAGCATTCCAATTTCTTAATGGGAAAAGGTAGCAAGACTGTTTCTAACCACCTTTTTGAAGGAATAAATAAGGCACCAGAGGCTGATGAAGGTAGTAACAAGTTTCATCGTTGGTATACTGGCTGTGCAACATCATTAGAATGTCTTAGTTGAAAAATCTTTAATACATCCACAATCAACAGCTAACCCTGAAATAATCCAGTGACATTAAATGGCATTGCTTAAATTTATCGGTGGCATTAGACTGAGTGCGGCATTAGTTAAATGTGGCATCACTTTAGCAGTAGCATTGCTTGACTTGACTGCTAGCGTTATACTAACAACAAAAAAGTTAGACTAAGAGCATGCGAGGCCCATTCGGATAGTGGGCGCACCAGTACGATGTACCTCCACGGACGCATAGAGTGGTGAGGGAGGTATGGTTGCCCAGAGCAACAAATATCCAGACAGCATATGTGGATACGTCCCATTTTTGTTATGTTTAGCCACCTTTTTCCTATGTGAGGACAACAAACCGATCGACCTGGTCATTCTCTATTGCGTTGTCATGCCTTTCTACCCTTCTTCAACCAAGAGACACGAGACTCGTTCCTTAGCTACTGATTTTCCCCTTCTCAACCTAGATGCGGGTTCGATGCCTACTCTCTTGGATAGTACAGTCTCCCTTCCTTTCCTTATTCAACCCAGACATGGATTAGTCTGCATGAAGTAGGGTTTCCTTTAATAGTGAAATTAAGGTTTTCGTCTGCGTGACCAGCAGAGCAGAGGATAGCAAATTGGGAAGATGGTGGAGTGGAAAAAGATCCACATGCAGCGACATGGCAGATGGGGCAATAGAACAAGGGTATGGTTCGAAAAGAGGTAGCATACCTGAGGGTCGGCGGGAAGTGGCTTCGCTCGTGGTCATCGTCCTCCACACGCACTACGACAGCGAGCTTGGGGACGGAGGCCATCCCGCGCGGGCGCTAGGTCTGAGAGGACGGCCTTGTCGTCAGTGCGTGACCTCGCTCGCCGACGACGAGTGCGTCAACACTGCACGTCCTTTTCTTCCCCGGCGGATCTGTGACCACCGGTGAGGAGGGAGAGAGAGGCCGTCTTTTTTAGATCTGGAGAGAGGGTGATAGTGTGAGAAGCAAGTGGGCAGCCCTTAGCAAGAAAGCTCTGAAGCTCCAGCCTATATATCTTTTTTATACTACTAGTACTAGAGGTGGAGTAGTGGTAGAGTAGTTTATATTTTCTCTGCAAACAGTACCAGTTAGTCGTGCTTCAAAACTGAACGGCACGCCATTAAAAAAATAAAGTCGAGAAATAATGCGGCACCTCGGGCCAACGCGGCCAGATCGCATTTTGCACGAGAAATTACACACGATGTTTCGTTGACATGTGGTCCCGTTCCAACATGTCAGTGAGACGACGGCGAGTCCTTTTGTACAATTTCCGAAAGGACGTGTAGGCCGGGGCGCCTCTTCGTGTACCGTGGCAAACTGGCAACCGTCCACCGACTCTTCGCCTTTCCCTCTCGATTTGGAACTGCTGTCGCACGCTCTTCCTCCCTCCTCCATTTGCCTTCACCCTTCCTTCTGCCATTGTTCGATCGTCTTCTCCATGGAGGGAACAAGCCGGAAACGACCCCGTTATTCTTGCCCCGATCTGAAAGATGACGTGGTGGGGGAACTCATTGATCGGTGCGACGTCATCACCTCGGCTAGCATGGCAGGTTCGTTCAAGCCCATTCTCGACTCAACTAATAACATCATTACAAGGAACCCAAGGGTCCAGGAGCGGTTTGATCTCCCTTATCTTCTTCGCTATAAGCCTGTTCGCATGGGCGCGGACGACGGAGGCCTCGCCTTGTGCAAGTTGATGCCGCTTGATAATGATACGTGTGATGTCAAGATGCCATCGCTTAAGGGTAAGTCCTGGGCTGGCACAAATGGAGATTGGGTTGTTTATATTGGGTACAATTGCGAGTGGGAACTTGTGAATGTGTACACTCGTCAGCGGATTCCACTTCCAAAAATCTCCGAGTGCCCTGAGGTTGAGCACACAGATGATCTACGTACGTTCAAATACGATCATGGTGACTGTCGTCTACTGAAGATAGCAATTTGTCGAGTTCCCAACCGCTCTTGGAATTACAAGAACTATCAAGTTGTTGCTATCTTCGACAAGCTTGTTGCCGTCCTTCGTGGTTCGACTGGATGGATATTGCTCAAAAATCAGTTTCTATACACGGATGTGTACTGTGATGCAATTGAATACGAGGATCTTGTGTTTGCTGCCACCACTCGTGGCACTGTTTTTGCATGGGATCCTCGTAGTTTCGGTACGTTTGTCTTCCACCGTAATTATAATTGTTTCATCCACATGCATGCGGGTTAGCAAGTTTCCCTTTACTAATTAACCTTCTTCTTGTGTTTCCAAGGTCCTGTGAACATTCCACCACCTATACTTGAAAAAATTTATAAGCAAGGGGGAGATGACGATGGTGATGATCACGAGCATGAGGAGGAGCAGAACTTATATACTCAGTGGCGCCTGGCAACTAATTCCGATGGATCACCTCTTCTTGTCTGTATACAGTGCACTCAGACTGTTACTACTGAGGAAGCAGGTGTTGTCTCCCATGGTCGCCCTCTCCTGACCTATTCCAACACCCGTTGCATGGTATTCAGGACGGATACTAGTGTGCTAGCGCAAACACCTTCTCCCTGGTTCAGTATTGATAGTCTTGGAACAAACTCGCTCTTCCTTGGACCAAACTATCCAATGATGGTGAAAGGCGATCCAGCTGCTGTTGACACAACGTTACTACCATTTATGAGAAGCAACTGTATCTATACCTCAGACATTTCGGTGGTTCCCTACCCTGGTCCTGATATATGCCGCTTCAGCCTGGATGATCAGTCCTGCGTTGCTCTCGATATTGACAATAGCTGGCCCTTCCCAGAGCACCTATGGTTCAAAGCAAGCGTTTCCAACGCCGAGGATTGGTTGAGTTGAAGTTCATTTCATTGCTTGTTATTTGTTGTGTGATGAAAACTTTAGTATTTGCTAGAATGTTTTGTTGGAAATAATCTATAATCCAACATGTATCCTCGTTGTCGTTGTGTGTTGATGACTTGTTGTATTTAATGAATGGTACATTTCAGTTGCGAATGCATGTCATAGACTCAATTTATGAATGGTTTTCGAGTCACTTCTTGGAGTGTGAGTACCGTAGTAGTATAGCCAGCATCCGGTTAGTATATGAAGTTGCCACATCACATAGAGCCAACCTAATATTGGAGTATGCTAGCCCTCCACCGGCGCGCCGCTTCAAATGGCGGAGGAAGTGAGAGGTCGCGTCACCTTGTGTCCAGATCTGAGATGCCACGTGTACCAGATGAATGACTCCAAGTTCGACCACCGTGATGTTAGGTGCGAGCCCAGGAACACTGTTGGAGAGACCCCCCTCATAATTTTCCTACATTGGTCATTTGATTCATAGGATAGAATGCTATAGGATTTTTTTCCTATGTAATCATCTTTTAATTGGCAATCTAGCATCCACTCCAACTTTTGTTTCACTTCCTTTGTTCCTACGAAGAGAGTACTTGCTCTAAATGATGTGCCGCTGCAAGAGCCGCCTATATTTATTAACCATGCTCTAAAAAGGTGGACCAGCTTTGGCTATAGTAGTACTGTACTAGGTTAGTAGGTGACCTTGCGCTTGGCTCTTCTCCTCTTCCGGAAGTCGAACAATAATGATGGTACTACAGTAGTACTTCTGGCAATCTGACACCAAATGAACTGCTGCACGTCCACCGCTTGTAAGCAAAAGTTTCTCCTCGTGCTGCGAGCCACCGCGCACGCGTTGGCGAGGGAGAAGGCGTAGTAAGCAAGCTTCTCGTCGTTCTGCGAGTTGACGGGACACATCAAAGTTATTTATTAGTACTCTCTTCAAAAAGGGCCGACCATGTCCATGGCTACCATCCCGTGCTCTGTCATTGAGTACGTGCACTATTCACATATCTTTTTTTCATCATTGATTTTTTGGTACATGGAAATACATCACCAAAATTTTGACTAGAAAAGCAAGACCAAAGAAAACAAGAACCACAAGAATACATTTTAGAAGATATCCAACTTCCATAACTGCTCCTGTAAGTTGGATTAGTGCCTTCTCGATGCATTCATTGTTGATCTGCGGAGGCTCGATCTTGCGTGCTTCTTTCTTCTTCGAGTGTAAAGAAGTAGACGTGTCTAGCCTCTATTCTATCAACAAGTGCACTAGTCTCATCTCTAGCCTCTATGCTAGCTAAAAGTGCTAGAACATCTACTAAATTGTGCTCTATCAATATATCATTGTACTCTTCTTCCCAATACCAAAACTTGCATCCATTCTACACAATAAAATTTTAAGTTAGCACAACTAGTCTAATCCGAGAGCACAACCGAAGATTTGGTCGAGTTCTTCCTCCTTTTGCCGACACGTGGGACATCCAGCATCCAGGTCGTGTCATGCAAGAAAATAGAGTGGTAGGTGAAGCCACGTGATGTGCATCTTGGGTTAAACTGTAAATAGAATCTTACTACTCTTGAGTAACTCCAAAAGCGGCCACCGAAGATCTTTATTGGATTTGTTTTTCATCACCAGCACGTCGAGGTGAAAGATGTGCAGGTTCAGTGGGTCCTCTTGCGTTTTCACTGACATGTGGGACCGCATATGAGCAAACAGACGATGGGCTCCGCGTGTCTGCTGGCTGGCTGAGAAGAGAGATAGAGGAGGGCCGAGCACGGACTCCAGGAAATTTGTTCTACGTACTCGATATAGTGGAGTAACCAGCACCTCGATATAGTGGGGTGGCATGGGCCATAACTAGCATTCATGTCTAGCAGTACGGACAGACGCCACCCACACGAGTTCCCATCCGACACCAATTTTCTTGGAGTCCGTGCTAGCTACAGCCATCTCTTCTCCCTCCTGTTTTCTCAGCCATCGCACGGTGGGCGGGGTGGGGGTTTGCCGATAGTCGGTTTGCTCAACTACGGTCCCACTTGTAAGTGAAAATGCAACACAGCACGCATTCCCCCTTGAGCGGCGTGCCGGACAAACCGTGTGGGGGTGCGACGCGAACACGGCAGGCTTTTCCTTTTGAACTTGTAACTTGTAAAATTTGGTTCTGCTCCATGGGGCGACCGATAGATAGAAATAACAATTTTCCCTAGAGTAATGAGAAGTTTGGTTCTGGCACGGTTCATGCATGGAGTACGTAGGAAAATTATGAAGTTGATGCGAAAGGTAAGACAATTACTAGTAGTACCATATACTACTACATGGATTTGACGAAAAGATAAAGATACATACGGATCCATCAACGACATCCTCACGCCCTAGTGCACCGGGTCACCAACCGACGTGTGAGGAGCAGCAGCGTTGGCGGCAAGCTCAATGTGCTTCTAAACAATGCCGTCCAAGGTTGCCCTGCGGTCCAAGAAGGCCAGCGTCCTATCGTCCTCCTCTTGCATGTAGTAGTCCTTGTGGACGATTTGCGCGTAGACGTGGGTGATTATGTCGATGGTGTCTTGCTACGCCAGGCACTGCGCGGCGAGCGCGACCTCGAGGTGGACATTCTCTAGCGCGACGGCGGGCAGTCGCAGGGCCACCAGTGCGTCGAAGAGGTTGTCACCATAGATGCTTTTGAGGGTGGCAGGCATCACAGAGCCTGGGCGCGTGGGCTGGAGGCGTACGTCAAGGTCGTCCGCGAGCTTCTTGACGACGGTGAACTTGTTGAGGAAGCCGATGAGGACCTCGTCGAACAAGGAGACGAAGCTGTCGTCCAAGCGGCCCCTCGCCCTAGCGGCCTCAAGCACTACCTGGAGACATTCCTCCATGCCAGGATGCAGGCCGGCGTCGTGGACCATCTGGCACAGCCGGCTGATGCTCGCGCTCATCGCCTCAGTGGGTCTAGCTTCTAGTCAACTGATCTTGCGATTGGAGTGATCACTCTTGCCCTTAGGTGCGTAGGTGCGTAGGATTTCGTAGATTGGACTGGCGGGAGCCTTTATATGAGAAGTGCAGACTGCTTTGAATTCACGTGCGTGTTGGCCATCTACTCCTCGCCCCTCTACTGCACCTGCCTTTGGCTGTATGACAGGTTGGCCAGCCACCCGTTGGACCCACGTGTCATACACCCAAAGGCAGGTGCAGTAAGAAGACGGCGAGTCCTTTTGTACAATTTCCAAAAGGACGTGTAGGCCGGGGCGCCTCTTCGTGTACCGTGGCAAACTGGCAACCGTCCACCGACTCTTCGCCTTTCCCTCTCGATTTGGAACTGCTGTCACACGGTTGATCGTATTTGAACATACGTAGATCATCTGTGTGCTCAACCTCAGGGCACTCTACACCGTCGAGGCGTAGACGTGGATGTGCAGGTCGACGGTTTCTTGCATGGCGAGGCGCTGCGCGGCGAGCGCAGCCTCGAGGTGCACATTCTTCATCGCGACCTCCGGCACCTGCAGGGCCACCAGGGCTTGAAAGAGTTCGTCACCATGGAGGCCGATGAGGGTGGCAGGCAATGAGGAGCCTGGGAGCGCGGGCTGGAGCAGTACGGCAAGGTTGTCCGCGCGCTTCTTCACGGCGGTGAACTTGCGGATGGAGTTGACCATCATGTCGTCCATGCGAGAGGCGAAGCCAGCGTCGGCGAGGGCTACGATGCTTGCGGTTGCCAGCACCATCTGGAAACGCTGCGCGGTGCGGGGCCGCAGGCCGGCGCCTTGGATGATTTGGCTCAGCCGACTGCCGCTCGCGTCCATCGCCTCCATAGGTGCTTGTGGCTTCTGGTCACTTGGTCTTGGATTGGAGTGAGCAGTGTTGCGCAGAGACTTGGGAGTAGATGGATTGGAGTGGTGGGGCTCCTTTATTATATGAGAGTCCAAACTCTGTTGCATTCACATCGTGCTGGCTCTATTCTGCTTCTCCAATTAATTCTCTCTGCATGTAATTGAGGATGCATCATTGACCGTTCAACGTCTCAGGAACCGCTACCCTCTCCCTCCTTGGCATTCAAGCACCTATGGACCCGTCGACAACGAGGTGCCTATGGTGACTTCGTAAATTTCAAGATGATAGTGTCGTGCATGTGTGCGTTCATAGGGGTGAGTGTATGCACGTGTATATGAGCGCTTGCGTCTGTACTGTGTAAAAATAAACGTAAATGCGTGTCAAAAAGAGACTAGTCAGTATACTCAATATTGTGCACCTCGGAGAGGAAAACGATAGAACTAGTACGTATTTATTTACGGTGCAGATTCACTCATTTTGCTCCATATGTACTCCGTCTCGGTGTAGTCTAGTCACTTGTTGAAATCTCTAGAAGGGCAAATACTCCTTTCTGGTTTACAGGGCTATACTAGCAAGTAGTTGTACGTACTAGTACAATAGTGGGCTCACATAGCAATTTTGTCTCATGCAAGAGCCTGGCTATATGCGTGCTCCAATGTTCGCAACTGCAACGTTCGGTTTGCGCTTGGCTCTTCGCCTCAGACGAACAATGATGTTACTACTACTGCTTCTACAGTGTCGAATCCACTGCTGCATGTCCGTCCACCGCGAGCGGGACGGATAGCTTGTTGTAGAAGTACTACTAAGCAAAAGCCTGTCCTCGTTTGCGAGCAACCGCGCGCATGGGTGAGGGAAAAGGCGTGTAGTAAATTCAAGCTTCTCCTCGTTGTATGAGTTGACGCGACACATCATAGCACTGGCCCCACATGCTTGCCTCTAAACTTAGCTAAAAGACCCGCAGTGTACAATATATTTGCTGCAACCTCTAACATTTACCCACCACAAATTAAAATATATGTGGCCGTATGCATCGTTCTGATGCAGAGGCCGGGGAGTCCCCACTTTTTGAAAAAGAAAAACAAATTAAAATATATATTCCTGTCTTGACCAGATGAGCGTGCAAACTACAATCACCAGGGTGTCAGGTAGGGACAGAAGACTTTTTTTTAAAACTTCGAGACGGCCACATAGCATGGAGCCGACCCCAACGATTTTAAGCTTACAGGCACGATACATGCTATCCTAGACTACTCTACACATGAAACTGCCACACGAGCGTCCGGGCTGCGCTTGGCTCTTCGCCTCTTCGAGAAGTCGAACAATGATGGAGTACTACTGCACTGGAGGAGTACTACAGTATGCTTCTGGCCATCTGACACCGATTGAACTGCTGCATGTCCACCGCGTGTGGGAGGGAGAGCGTGTAGCGAAAGCTTCTCCTAGTCTTGCCAGTCACCACGCTCATGGGCGAGGGAGGGACGCTCCTGCCTTTGCGTGTATGACGGGTGGGCCCGACAGGTGTGTGGCCAACCTGTCATACAGCCAAAGGCAGGTGCAGTTAAGTCCGCGAGGGAGAGGATAATCAAACTTCTCGTTGATGTATGAGTTGACGCGACACAGCAAAGCACTGCACTCGATATATTTCAATAATTTGCGTTTACCGATGCTGTAACATCCCAAATTTTCAATTTGGAATGTTATACATTAGATCATCATTTCATAGCATATTTTATCGCATTTTGGCAAATCCTCGATAAATCCTAAGCAACTCAAGGACCCTCGGAGAGAGTTGGGGATTTTCCCGATTTTTCATATTTGATTTTTATCAAATAATAAAATGAGGATTTTTGGTTTTAATTATTTTTCTCTCCGAAAAATATTTCATATTAAAATAAATGAGAGGAGAAAATATGACTTCTCCAAAATAATTGAAATATTGGAGGAAAAATATTAAAATCATATATTGGACTTTATTCGGATTTTACTTGCATTAAAAAAATTGCACGTTTTCAAAACTGCATTTTTGGGTCAAAAAAATGTTCACCTTCTTCTAATTATTTTAATTAGACGGGGAAAAATTTGTTATATCATTTTTGGATTTTTATTTATTTTTCTGCGATTTTATTTATATTAGGCGGAATATTAAAAAAAAAACCGCGCCCGACTGGGCCGAGGCCCAGCCGAGCCAGGCCGCCGCTCGCCCGTCGTCTCCCTCGCGCGCACGACGCCGCCTTCGCCGAGTCCGGGTCGGACACGCCACCCCGCCGTCGCCTTGCCCCTCCTCCAAGGCAGCCCCCCTCTTATATACCCCGCCGCCGCCCCTCCCTCTCACCCCGTCCCCGCCCCAAGCCGCCGCCGCCGGAGCCCGACGCCGTACGCCGCCGCCGACGCCGCCCCGAGCCCCGCCGCCCCGCCGCCCTCGCCGAGCCCCGCCCGACCCCGCCGGAGCCCGTCCCGACGAGGTAGCCGACCCGCCGCCGCCTTGCCGGTTTCTAAAAAACCGTTCGTTTTTTTTCTCTAAACCCTAGTTTTCGTTTTTTTCATATCGGTTTATTTTTTTTCTTTTCGGTTTTATTACTTAGTGAACGTTCACCGACACATTCGTTTAAACGAACGTGTTCGTCGGATTGTCGCTGTTAACGAATGTCCGTTCGTTTAACTGTTCGTCAGTTTTCTTTTTCATCGATTTTCCGCGATTTTTCCAGATGTCGATTCCTGATCAGATCTTCGTTTTCGTTTAACTTTTCGCTCGTTTATCGGAATTAGGCGATTCAAGCGCCTAGAGTTTCGTCTCGAAATTTTCTTTCCGTTTAAGCTACTCAAACAAGTTTTTGCTACTGTAAAATTTGACCTAGATCCAGATTCGTAAACGAAGCTTGTTTCTTTCGCCGTTTGACTTTCGTTGCTTCGTTCGATTTGATTCTTTTTGCAAACCGGAGTTCTTAAGTTGAACTTTCTGGTTGGATCTTTTATTTGAGTTTTACTTGTGCATTAGATGAGTACTTATTGTTTGCTTGTTTGTTTGCGATAGAGTACCCGGAGTGCGCCGCTTGTTACTTCGAATCTCTAGGTTTCGCGGATCATCAGCAAGGCAAGTAACACTTTGATCATACCTTTCCATACCCAGTTTTTATTGCATTAGATCAATCCTCAAACATTGCATGGTTAGGATCTAATTAAACTATGGGTATTGGGAAGTAGTTGAGGTAGTACCTATTACCCGTTTTATTATCAAACCCTTGGGAGTTACTTCTACGTTTGCTTATATTGCTATGCTATGCTACTAGACATGGATTGGGTTTGAGTGTATCCATGACAAATGTGAGATTGTTAATATATGGTTAAACTTAAGGTGGCAACTAAAACTCACATCTGGGTGGATTGAGGTACCTGGGTATTCCAGGATTGCCTGTTTTTCTTTTGGACCGCCACCCAGGTTCAAAGGGATCATGAGATTATTCATGCTAGAAACTTCCGTGTGCAGCCGCAAGCTATTATGGGCTCTAGCATAGTTTATTAAGTTGTGTGAACTCTTACAGTGGTAGACTAGCAGATGTAGGGGATGTAGGTGGTACGGTCTATCACATCGTAAGGTGCAAACACTTCCGAAAGACTGTGTCTCGGTCATCCGTTTCTCAAACATCATGTAGTGCGAGAATCAAGCGGAGGCGATCGAGTCTTGTGGGAAAAGTGCACAAACCTCTGCAGAGTGTATAAACTAATCATGGTTAGCCGTGTCCCCGGTTATGGACAACTTGAGTATCTAGTACTTGGATTTTCATATGAATCTCATCATGTTACTTTAATTAATTTTGTTGGGTTAATGATGATACTTAATTGGGATTGAGAATGCTGTCAACCATTCTCAATGTTTAACAACCACCATGATAGTTAAATAAAATTTATTCCTTTGCAGTAGGGAAAAATTGGCTTTTCGCAAAAACTGTAACCATAGAGCTTTCCACCAGCCATATATGCATGTAGTATAGCATTATTATGTTCATTATTCTCTATGTGTTACATTGCCAGCATATTCCATGTGCTGACCCGTTTCGGGCTGCAACATTTCATGTTGCAGACTTTTCAGACGACGAGTAAGGTGCCTTAGGTCGTGGTCTTATACACAGTGATGCCGTTGGAGTTGATGGACTCACTTATCTTCGAAGCCTTTCGCTGTTATCGTATTTAGATGGCCTTAAGCCATATTTATTCATACTTATTCTCTTTTGAGATATTCGATGTAATAAGTGTGTGATTGCTACTCTGTTATAAATCCTCCATTTGTACTGTGCGTGTCAGCATTACTGATCCAGGGATGACACTGGTGCACAGCAGCACAGACTGTTTGAGGTCTGGTCGCTACAAAGGTGGTATCAGAGCACACGCTGACTATAGGACACGACCACTAAGCTTAAACCCTAGAACACTTCTCTCTTCTCATTTCTGACCCCTCTCCACTTTCTACTCTTTTAGGAATGGCGGATGCAAGGAGCAAGTTCATGCAACCAGATGAAGATACGCCTTTTGGACGACACTTGAAGGAAGTCACTAAGTACTTGAACATAGGAATACCAAGCATCACCGGAACCTACAACGCCACAATACCTGAAGAGGAGAGCTGGCAGATTCAAGTTCAAGTTCCAGGAAGGACGATAGCGCCAGTTACTGAGCCTATAAAGTTGTCTTTTGAAGCACCAACCTGGAGTTTAGGGAAGAGCATGGCAGCCCACATCGCTATGGGACGCATTGGAGAAGTCTACCACAGGGAGCTTAAGGATACTATTTATCAAATTTGTGGACGCCGAGACGAGCAATGGGAGATGATCAGCACCAAGAAGGATGGATCAATTGCAGCTTTCATCCAGGAGCAAAACCAACACATTCGTCGCCAGGAGAACCAGATGTGCTCAGACAAGATAGATCTGAAGAAGGCATTGACGAAGATCAAGGAGCTAGAGGAAGAACTCAAGGCTACACGCGAGGATTATTTGGAGGAAATCGTCGCACTAGTAGGGAAGAATGACGACCTGGAGAAGAAGATTGGAGTATTCATGGGAAATCCAGTGCCAAAAGCAGAAGATGATGAATGCGCTTGCCCGGATAACTACATCATCATCGACGACACCGACTCGGACCCCAGTGATGATGAATTTGTTGATGAAGCTGGAGCAGATATCATGGAGTCTTCAACTGATCAGAATTTCTAGTAGACCACCATATCAGTAGTAGTTTTCCCCCATTTATATAGTATAGTTCGAGCACTTTTGTAACGCTAGATAGATCGATTGTATGCCTTGTTTGAATTGATTGAGTGATATTGATTGTATTTGTCTCATGAGCATATGGGTAGTGTTTTCCCTCTAGACCTCATTCTATTCTAAACTCTCATCTTTTCTAACCTATCATATGCTTCCGAGACGCGACACCGGATTTGTTTTCCCACCGGAGATCACACAGTTGATTCAGCAACAGAATGCCCTGATGCAAGTGTTAGTAGAGAACCAAGGCAACAACAACAACAACCCACCACCACCACCTGTTGATCACTTAGCCCGTTTCTTGAGGCTGAATCCGCCGGTGTTTTCCAGCAGCACCGAGCCGATTATTGCAGATGATTGGCTCCGCAAAGTTGGAAGAGAGTTGGCCACTACAGGATGCACAGATGCAGAAAGAGTGCATTTTGCCGCACATCAGCTTGATGGACCCGCAGCATCATGGTGGGAGAATTACACAGCCACACACCCTATTGACACTGTCACATGGGACCAGTTTCAGCAAGCTTTCCGTACAGCCCATGTTTCAGCAGGAGCTATGGCTATGAAGAAGCGTGAGTTTCGCAACCTACGCCAAGGAGGACGCACCGTAGGCCAGTATGTGGAGGATTTCAGTAAGTTAGCACGTTATGCACCAGATGACGTTGCTACAGATGCAGCCAAGCAGGAGAAGTTTCTCGAAGGATTGAATGATGAGCTGAGCATGCAACTAATGGTAGCAACCTTCAACAACTACCAGGAGTTGGTAGATAGAGCACTCATGATTGAAGGGAAGCAGCAGCAGATTGAAAACCGTAAGAGGAAGTATGGACAAGGGAAGTACAATTCTGGAGCTCAGCAGAAGCCACGTTTTACCCCGAAATCGGGAGGACAGTTTCAGCATACCCATGGAGGAGGTAGTTCGCACAACCATAATGGCTCCAAGAATGGTAATGGGAACGGAGGAAGCAACGGACAGAACCGTACCAACCCTTCAACCCCAGCTAAGAGGGACCTGAGCCAAGTCACTTGTTTCAAGTGCCAGAAGACTGGACATTATGCCAATGAATGTCCTGAAGCCCAGAATGGTAATGGAAATGGAAGCTCTGGGAAGAAGCCAAACCCTTTCAACAAAGGACATGTGAACCACGTGAGCGTGGAAGAGGTTGAAGCACAGCCTGATGCAGTACTAGGTAAGTTTATGGTTAAGTCATTTACTGCACTCGTTCTTTTTTATACTGGTGCATCGCATTCATACATATCAAGGGGATTTGTGGATAAGTATAAACTGCCAACCCAAGCCCTTAGGTCACCCATGTTAGTAACCTCGCCAGGAGCAGAGTATATGGCTAGTTTATGGTGTGATCGGTTACCATTAAGGATTGGTAACTACGTGTTTCCCTCAGACCTAATAATATTGGAATCGCAAGGTTTGGATGTGATATTAGGCATGTATTGGTTATCAAAGTATGGAGGGAACATCGATTGTGCCAGTAAGTCGATTATGCTTACCACCCCAGAAGGAAGAAGGATCAAGTATGTATCCCGGCATGTGCCAAAGAGGATTCAAGTGAATCCCTTATCAGGAGTTCTACAGGAGGAAGTACCAGTGGTGAAGGATTACCCGGATGTATTTCCAGAAGAGTTGCCAGGCATGCCACCGGATAGAGACATTGAATTCTTGATTGAACTTTTGCCAGGCACAGGGCCAATATCTAAGAGACCGTACAGGATGCCCGCAAAAGATTTGGAGGAAATTAAGAAGCAGATTAAGGAGTTATTGGATAAAGGCTATATTCGCCCAAGTTCGTCACCTTGGGGATCACCAGTACTTCTAGTGGAGAAGAAAGATGGATCGTTGAGGATGGTTGTTGATTACCGTGGATTGAATGAAGTGACCATCAAAAACAAGTACCCACTGCCGATGATAAATGATTTGTTCGACCGCTTACAAGGAGCTAAGGTATTTTCCAAGATCGATCTACGATCAGGATACCATCAGTTAAACATTCGAGAGCAGGATATACCTAAGACGGCTTTTACCACCAGATATGGGCTGTATGAGTATACCGTTATGTCATTTGGTCTGACTAACGCACCTGCCTATTTCATGAACCTGATGAACAAAGTGTTTATGGAGTTTTTGGATAAGTTTGTCGTGGTGTTCATTGATGATATTTTAGTCTACTCCAAGAATGAAGAAGAGCATAAGGAGCATTTGCGTTTGGCTGAAGGAAGTTGGATTCCTCGGACATGTTATATCCGGAGAAGGAATAGCAGTAGACCCCGCCAAATTTGACACAGTAACAAGTTGGGAATCACCCACGTCAGTTGGAGAGATCCGTAGTTTCCTTGGACTTGCAGGATACTACTGGAGGTTCATCGAGAATTTCTCAAAGATTGCAAAGCCCATGACTGAGCTATTGAAGAAGGACACCAAGTTCAATTGGACTGAGGAATGTGAAGCTAGTTTCCAAGAGTTGAAGAAACGATTGGTTACATCACCAGTGTTGATTCTGCCAGATCAACGCAAGGATTATGAAGTTTATTGCGACGCTTCTCGTAGAGGACTTGGAGCAGTGCTTATGCAGGAAGGAAGAGTTGTTTCATATGCTTCACGGCAACTTAAACCCCATGAGAAGAATTATGCCACGCATGATTTGGAATTAGCAGCCGTGGTGCATGCATTGAAGACATGGAGACATTTTCTCATCGGAAACCATTGTGAGGTGTACACGGATCATAAGAGTTTGAAGTACATTTTCACGCAGAAGGAGTTGAATCTCAGGCAGAGGAGATGGTTGGAGCTTATTAAGGACTATGATATGAGATTGCATTATCACCCAGGGAAGGCTAACGTAGTAGCAGATGCTTTGAGCCGCAAGAGCCATGTCAACACCCTCATGATAGGAGAGTTACCCCAGGAGTTAGCCGAGGATCTTCGCGGGCTATGTTTGGAGATAGTTCCAAGAGGCTATTTAGCAACATTGGAGATTCAGTCTACCTTGATGGAAAAGATCAGAGAAGCTTAGAAGACAGACAAGGAAATTATCGAGATAAAGGAAAAGATGAGCAAAGGAAAAGCCAAGGGATTTCGTGAGGATGAGCACGATACCTTATGGTTTGAGGACCGCGTTTACGTGCCCAATGATCCGGAGATCAGAAAATTGATCTTGCAAGAGGCCCATGATTCACCGTATTCGATTCACCCAGGAAATACCAAGATGTATTTGGATTTGAAGGATACTTTCTGGTGGACCGGAATGAAGAAGGATATTGCGGAGTATGTAGCAGTTTGTGATGTATGTCAGAGAGTGAAGGCAGAACATCAGAAGCCAGCAGGATTGCTACAACCATTGCCGATACCCGAATGGAAGTGGGATAAAATAGGCATGGATTTTATCACGGGATTGCCCAGGACTCGTTCAGGCTATGACTCAATATGGGTTGTAGTCGACCGTTTGACGAAAGTAGCTCATTTCATTCCAGTGAAGACCACTTACACCAGTGCTAAGTTGGCAAAGATATACATGACCAGGATCGTATGTTTGCATGGAGTTCCGAGGACCATTGTATCAGATAGAGGAACCCAATTTACCTCGAAGTTTTGGAATCAGTTACATGAAACTTTGGGAACCAGGCTAGAATTCAGTACAGCCTTTCACCCACAGATAGATGGACAGACCGAGAGAGTCAATCAGATTTTGGAAGACATGTTGAGAGCTTGTGCGCTAGATTATGGATCTAGCTGGGACGACAGTTTGCCATATGCAGAGTTTTCTTACAACAACAGTTATCAAACTAGTTTGAAGATGACCCCTTTCGAAGCTTTGTATGGAAGGAGGTGTAGAACACCATTGTTATGGGACGAAGTTGGAGACCGTCAATTGTTTGGACCAGATTTGATTAAGGAGTCTGAACAGAAAGTGAGGTTGATTCGCGATAGGCTCAAGGTAGCCCAGTCCAGGCAGAAGAGTTATGCGGATTCTAAACGTAAGGAGACAGTTCATGAAGTCGGAGACAGAGTTTATCTTTGAGTATCACCACTTCGAGGAGTGAAGCGCTTTGGAGTTAAGGGAAAGTTAGCGCCTCGTTTTATCGGACCATACAGAGTTTTGGAACGCATGGGAGAAGTTGCCTACAAGCTGGAATTGCCCGAAGGATTGTCAGGAGTTCATGACGTATTTCACGTTTCCCAGTTGAAGAAGTGCCACGCAGAGATGGCTGAGATACCACTGAGAGATACAGTGCCACTGGAAGCGATTCAGCTGGAAAGTGATTTGACCTATGAGGAGAAACCAGTTAAGATTCTTGAGTATGCCAGCCGAGTTACCCGCAGTAAGGTTATCAAGTTTTGCAAAGTCCAGTGGAGTCACCATACGGAAGATGAAGCCACCTGGGAGCGAGAGGAAGATCTACGGAAGGACCACTCTCACCTATTTTCTAGCCAACGCGAATCTCGAGGGCGAGATTCATCTTAAGGGGGTAGGTTTGTAACATCCCAAATTTTCAATTTGGAATGTTATACATTAGATCATCATTGCATAGCATATTTTATCGCATTTTGGCAAATCCTCGATAAATCCTAAGCAACTCAAGGACCCTCGGAGGGAGTTGGGGATTTTCCCGATTTTTCATATTTGATTTTTATCAAATAATAAAACGAGGATTTTTGGTTTTAATTACTTTTCTCTCCGAAAAATATTTCATATTAAAATAAATAAGAGGAGAAAATATGACTTCTCCAAAATAATTGAAATATTGGAGGAAAAATATTAAAATCATATATTGGACTTTATTCGGATTTTACTTGCAATTTTCTTGCATTAAAAAAATTGCACGTTTTCAAAACTGCATTTTTGGGTCAAAAAAATGTTCACCTTGTTCTAATTATTTTAATTAGACGGGGAAATTTTGTTTTATCATTTTTGGATTTTTATTTATTTTTCTGCGATTTTTTGTAAATTCGGCGGAATATTAAAAAAAAAACCCGCGCCCGACTGGGCCGAGGCCCAGCCGAGCCAGGCCGCCGCTCGCCCGTCGTCTCCCTCGCGCGCACGACGCCGCCGCCGCCGAGTCCGGCTCGGACACGCCGCCCCGCCGCCGCCTTGCCCCCTCCTCCAAGGCAGCCCCCCTCTTATATACCCCGCCGCCGCCCCTCCCTCTCACCCCGTCCCCGCCCCAAGCCGCCGCCGCCGGAGCCCGACGCCGTACGCCGCCGCCCCTCGTCGCCCCGCCGCCGCGCCGCCCTTGCCGAGCCCCGCCGGAGCCCGTCTCGACGAGGTAGCCGAGCCGCCGCCGCCTTGCCGGTTTTCTAAAAAAAAACGTTCGTTTTTTTCTGTAAACCCTAGTTTTCGTATTTTTTTCCAGATCGGTTTATTTTTTTTCTTTTCGGTTTTATTACTTAGTGAACGTTCACCGACCTGTTCGTTTAAACGAACGTGTTCGTCGGATTGTCGCTGTTAACGAACGTCCGTTCGTTTAACTGTTCGTCAGTTTTCTTTTTCATTGATTTTCCGCGATTTTTCCAGATCTCGATTCCTGATCAGATCTTCGTTTTCGTTTAACTTTTCGCTCGTTTATCGGAATTAGGCGATTCGAGCGCCTAGAGTTTCGTCTCGAAATTTTCTTTCCGTTTAAGCTACTCAAACATGTTTTTGCTACTGTAAAATTTGACCTAGATCCAGATTCGTAAACGAAGCTTGTTTCTTTCGCCGTTTGACTTTCGTTGCTTCGTTCGATTTGATTCTTTTTGCAAACCGGAGTTCTTAAGTTGAACTTTCTGGTTGGATCTTTTATTTGAGTTTTACTTGTGCATTAGATGAGTACTTATTGTTTGCTTGTTTGTTTGCGATAGAGTACCCGGAGTGCGCCGCTTGTTACTTCGAATCTCTAGGTTTCGCGGATCATCAGCAAGGCAAGTAACACTTTGATCATACCTTTCCATACCCAGTTTTTATTGCATTAGATCAATCCTCAAACATTGCATGGTTAGGATCTAATTAAACTGTGGGTATTGGGAAGTAGTTGAGGTAGTACCTATTACCCGTTTTATTATCAAACCCTTGGGAGTTACTTCTACGTTTGCTTATATTGCTATGCTATGCTACTAGACATGGATTGGGTTTGAGTGTATCCATGACAAATGTGAGATTGTTAATATATGGTTAAACTTAAGGTGGCAACTAAAACTCACATCTGGGTGGATTGAGGTACCTGGGTATTCCAGGATTGCCTGTTTTTCTTTTGGACCGCCACCCAGGTTCAAAGGGATCATGAGATTATTCATGCTAGAAACTTCCGTGTGCAGCCGCAAGCTATTATGGGCTCTAGCATAGTTGATTAAGTTGTGTGAACTCTTACAGTGGTAGACTAGCAGATGTAGGGGATGTAGGTGGTACGGTCTATCACATCGTAAGGTGCAAACACTTCCGAAAGACTGTGTCTCGGTCATCCGTTTCTCAAACATCATGTAGTGCGAGAATCAAGCGGAGGCGATCGAGTCTTGTGGGAAAAGTGCACAAACCTCTGCAGAGTGTATAAACTAATCATGGTTAGCCGTGTCCCCGGTTATGGACAACTTGAGTATCTAGTACTTGGATTTTCATATGAATCTCATCATGTTACTTTAATTAATTTTGTTGGGTTAATGATGATACTTAATTGGGATTGAGAATGCTGTCAACCATTCTCAATGTTTAACAACCACCATGATAGTTAAATAAAATTTATTCCTTTGCAGTAGGGAAAGATTGGTTTTTCGCAAAAACTGTAACCATAGAGCTTTCCACCAGCCATATATGCATGTAGTATAGCATTATTATGTTCATTATTCTCTATGTGTTACATTGCCAGCATATTCCATGTGCTGACCCGTTTCGGGCTGCAACGTTTCATGTTGCAGACTTTTCAGACGGCGAGTAAGGTGCCTTAGGTCGTGGTCTTATACTCAGTGATGCCGTTGGAGTTGATGGACTCACTTATCTTCAAAGCGTTTCGCTGTTATCGTATTTAGATGGCCTTAAGCCATATTTATTCATACTTATTCTCTTTTGAGATATTCGATGTAATAAGTGTGTGATTGCTACTCTGTTATAAATCCTCCATTTGTACTGTGCGTGTCAGCATTACTGATCCAGGGATGACACTGGTGCACAACAGCACAGACTGTTTGAGGTCTGGTCGCTATAGATGCATTAATTACAACGCATGCATGCATGCCGTGACTCTCCTTTTGATACTTGCATGTGTTGATTTAATGCACCTTGAAGTAGTATAAAATATGTGACGGTAAAGCTTTGTAATACCTCAGCCCAAGTCGAGAGATGGTTGTGCACGAGGAGGGCGAGATCATGCAGATCGAACAGGACCCGACGATGGAGCTCTCTAAGGTCTCGATGGAACTCACCGTGCTCCACTGCCCCTTGTACCTCCGCCCCTTGACGCCTCCAGTGTATGAGGTTCGAATACACCTCGTCCGTTTGACTGATTGAGCAAGGTGCAGGTTTCTTGATTGATGTGCTGTTCGATTGATTTCTGAAGTGCAAGGGAGGGCACCTGGCCTGCGCGGACTACCGCGTCCTTATATATTCATCAGTCTTGCTATAAGTCGCAGTAGATGCTATATAGGTCCGTCGGATCTTACATCAAGATCCGTGCTTTCAGATTTTCTTTTTTCTCTCTTAAACCTCAGTCAGTGAGACATAGCCACGCCATTAAACAGAGGCTCGGGCGCCATTAATGGAGACCTTGGGAGAGAGGTGGACGACAGATGGAGGTCAAAGGGCTCTCCTCCCGATAAGCACGCGCAGGGGTCTGATCGCACGCCTCTCGTACTCAAATAGCTACCCTGCATGGCGCCTCCTAGCTAATAAAAAATGGGGACGCGTGGCGGCACGTAAATGGTACTAGTAAGTAGAACGCCCACGGTTTCAATAATACTTGTGTTTCCGATTGTAACGTGACAACACTTGTTCCAAAATGACTTTGTTGATTGTTAATGTGTGCGCCTTCCCAAATCGGACTGCAAATTTACCACAGCATGTTGGTGCCATGTCATGGCACCAAGCCAAGTTTCATTATTTTCATGCGTGTTTTGGATTTACAGGAATTAAAAAACTAAGTTTCTCAATGTTTCCAACCCAGCCACGACGCCCAGAATTTTGAATTTCATTCCCATTTCTTGCATGGAACCTAGAAATTTACCCGAGGACACACATGTGATTTTTCAACCAACTTTGGTGCACTGGAACATGTGCTTGTATTTCAAATTTGAATTATGCACACAAAGGTGACACGTTCCCTCCCAGAAGCACGAGCCTTCTTGAGAGAAGCTCCGATTTGCAAGAAGCTTATACCAAAATTTGTTCCTATTCGGCCAATTTTTTTTACCACGGCATGGTACTACCATGACATGACACCATGCCAAGTTTCATGATTTTAAAACCAAGTTTCCCAATGTTCTCGACCGAGCCACGATGCCCAGATGTTTGAATTTTATTCTCATTTTTTGCATGGGACCTACTCCCTCCTTCCATCTACATAGGGCCTAATGTGTTTTTCAAGACAACCTTTGACTATTGACAAGATTAATAGCACATGAGATGTATACTATGAAAATGATATTATTGGAAGCTCCTTTGACATACAAATTTGAAGGTATGCTTTGTGTAAGTTGCATGTCTATATTATTGCTCTAACGTTTGGTCAAAGTTAGCCTCGAAAAATGCATTAGGACGTATATAGATGGAAGGAGGGAGTAGAAATTCACCCGAGGACACAAATGTGATTTTTCAACCAACTTTGGTGCACGGGAGGATGTGCTTGTAGTTCAAATTTGAATTATGCACATTAAATGACCAAAAACTCAATTAATGTGTAAATAAGGCCAAACGAAGCCGGAATAATTCCAAAATTTAACAGGGCACTCATGTAGTTCTATGTTGCCTTTGTAAATAAACTCAAGAGGGACAACGTATATCGTTTCGCACTCAAAGGTGGCACGTTCCCTCTCAGAACCACGAGCCTTCTTGAGAGAAGCTTCGGTTTGCAAGAAGCTTATACCAAAATCTGTTCCTATTCGGCCAATTTTTTTACCACAACATGGTAGTACCATGACATGACATCCATGCCAAGTTTCATGATTTTCAGACGTGTTTTGGATTTACAAGAATTTTAAAACCAAGTTTCTCAATGTTCTCGGCCGAGCAACGATGCCCAGATGTTTTAATTTTATTCTCATTTCTTGCATGGGACCTAGAAATTCACCCGAGGACACAAATGTGATTTTTCAACCAACTTTGGTGCACGAGAGCATGTGCTTGTAGTTCAAATTTGACTTATGCACATTAAATGACCAGAAACTCAATTAATGTATAAAAAACGACAAACGAACCCGGAATAATTCCAAAATTTAATAGGGCACTAATGTAGTTCTATGTTGCCTTTGTTAAGAAACTCAAGGGGGGGGGGCAGCGTATATCGTTTCACACTCAAAGGTGGCACGTTCCCTCTTAGAACCACGAGCTTCCAAATCGGCCCAATTTTTTACCACAACATGTTAGTGCCATGGCATGACACCATGCCAAGTTTCATGATTTCCAGGCGAGTTTTGGATTTACATGAATTTAAAATCAAAGTTTCTCGATGTCCTCGGCCGAGTCATGACGCCCAGATGTTTGAATTTCATTCTCATTTCTTCCATGGGACCTAGAAATTCAACCAAGGACACACATGTGATTTTTCAACCCACTTTGGTGCACCGGAGCATGTGCATGCAATTCATATTTAGATTATGCATATTAAAACTCCAGAAACTCAATTAATGTATTAAGGGAGATCGATCGACATCCATGCATATGTGCAGGAGAGGAATAAGGTTGGGAGAGAGACAGAGCTAGAGTGTTGGAGGGGGTGGTAGTGGAGTTGCTTCGAACAAATGGTGGGATAGGCTTGCTAGACAAACGGAGGGCACGCCCGCAATATCAATAAGAGAGGAGATGGTTGCTTGTTGTCTGTGCACGTGCGTGTGAGAGACGGGTCAGGAGGCATGCACGAATGATGAGGGGGGACGATGTGGCTGTGGTAAGCAGACATAACTACATAGGAAGATCAATCGCCCTTTGTTAGAGAAAGGAGAGACATAACTTGTGAGTTACGTCGATCGATGGGGGGGGTAGTTAAAGTTGATCTAGGTATATGTTGGGAGATCGATCGGTATACATGCATGTGTGTGTTAGAAGCAAATGAGGCACGAGGAGAAGGATAGAGAGAGAGGGATGCATGTAGGAGGTGGTACGAGAGGCATACTATATCGAGGGGGGAGGAGTGTGCGAGTACGAGAACGATGAAAAGAGTGGTGGGAGTGAGGTATGGACGGTGACAAGAGAAGAGGGGAAGCTTGTGTTTGTGCTAGGCACACCTGGCTAGAGAGGCATATCGATCGATGTGTGCCGTAAAGAAGGAGCTGGGGGCCTACACACACCATGGGTGAACGACCTAAAGTGAAAAGACGAATTTGCACGATGGAGTTAGAGAATGCTGAGGGAGGGTGAGAGGGATGCGGGCGTGTGCATGCACAAGAGAAAGTTAGCGCTAGCTACAAAGATAAGAGGGTTGTGTGGGTGTAAAAGACGAATAGAAATCATATATACTTCATTATAAAAAGCGAATTCGGATATTTGAAGAATTTATCATAGTGTTTCAAACCGACGCATGTGTGAATATATATAACGGTGATACACATGGTGTGGTTATGAACATGTTATACTACATTTAATATATTTTATCCCTACTCTTATAAAAAACGGAGTTGTTGATGATGGTGTGTCTGCCATCCTGCATTATAGGCCGTCCGATTTATATCTGGCGGATAGCAAGGAAACTATGATGGTTGAAGTTGGCAACAATCATGATTGTAGATTCTTATTGAAATAGAGAAACGAATTCAAATTTAGTTCGAATTGCAGCGGTAGTATAGACATTTGGAATGCACTAAAATGTTGGTATGAGTAGGTTACATGCATTATACAGCAAGCGAAAAAATTTAATCGGACATAACATGGATTCATACTCCCTCCTTCCATCTATATAGGGCGTAATGAGATTCTTAAGACCGCCTTTGACTATTGACAAGATTAATAGTACATGAGATGCACAATGTGAAAGTTATATCATTGAAAGAACCTTTCACAAACGAATTTAACGGTGTGCTTTGTGTAAGTTGCATGTCATATATCATTTCTCTAATATTTGGTCAAAGTTAGCATCGAAAAACGCATTAGGCCCTATATAGATGGAAGGAGGGAGTAGCTTTGAATAGCATTTGTATAGTAAAACGGGGCAAGACTCTCTCTTTGTGTGGTGTGAATAGTTTTATTTTTTTCGTTTTCTTTTTGGTTGAGGGAAGTGCGAATTGATTTGGTACGTACAAGTACAATATTACTACACGTTAGGCTTGTCCCTAAAATTCAACCCGCGTCTTGTTATATCCCGAAAATTCAGATATCGTGCTCCCAAAACTGACGCCTTCACAACCCGCGCCTTGCTATCCCGAAATTACAACGCGCGCGAAAACTCCCTCCAGCTGCCAAATCCCGACACGCGAAATCCCCCTTCTAACCCTGAGCTGAAAGGGCCGCTAGTTCAAATCGGTGGGGGATACTTTTGTAACACACCCTACATTTTGGACAAGCGCGTCCCTAAGTCATGCTTCACCCCCTCCCATCACCCCCTTTTCGCCATTCGAAATCCCAGGCCCCCATAACCTCTCCGCTCCAGCCGCGAAACCCCACCCTCCTCCGTCTGCCACGTCACCGCTGCCCAGTCGGAGCCTCTTCCCCGACGACGTCGTCCACCGCAACAGCTCAACGTCCCTCGTCCACACCTCCCCGGATGAGGGTCCGTCGTCCATCTCGCCGTCCCGCCGGTTCAGCCACCCCGTCCTCCACCTCCAAGGAGCTGCTCCGACGATCGCCTCGTCTATCGCGGCTACTCCATCCCCACAGCACCGCCTTAACCTGCTCCACCGGAACCGTAGCATCCTCACTGACTCCTCGGACGAAGCCGAGGCCTACTCGGCGCCACCAAAGAGGTTGTACACTCATCGCATCGCACCTTCTCCTTAACTCGACCTCCCGGCGCCGACGGTGCTCCATCCCGCAACCCCATGGAGCGGCTACCTTGAAGCCGACACCGCGGGCGACATCTCCACGGCGGCTCTCCCCCAGTGCGAGGCCCCTTCGGCGGCGGCGGCCATACCAGCCGGATCTGCTGCTGCTGCTCCAGCTCTCGCTCGCTCGCCCAGCTGCTGCTGCTGCTCTCCCCCTCGCTCGTGCTGCTGCTCTGCTCCGATTAAGCCACACTTCAGTCGACTGAATCGACTTTTGGGTCAGTTGATTTTCAGGGGTTGGGGGGCTCGCCGGAGTTAAGGAAGAACCACCCACAGCGGGGACGGGGGCTCGCCGGATAGGTACCCCACTATCTATCTTAGGGTTCAGGGTGGGGGCGGGGGGCCTAGAGGGCCGGCCGGGGCGGCGGTGGCGAGTTGTTTCGGGGCGGCGAGGCGGCGCTGGGGCCGGCGGTTCGGCCGGTGGTGGCTGGCGGCTCAGGGGGTGCAGGTTGAAGATGAACTGCATGCCCTCCCTAAACTACATGTCAAGTGGCTCTCTGCTACCATTGCGTTCAGTTTCGACAGTAGCATTCAGATTCCACAGTAAATTTTAGTTTCGACAGTTAAGTTCGGAGTCAACAGTTTTTACCTCATCTGTTGTAGTCAGGTGGTTTTTGGTGATGTTAATTTTACAACCATTTTACATCATCTATTGGAGATGCTATTAGAATCCCACTTGAGATTGACGATGTCTGTCTTGTGCTGCTTCAGCCTTGACGTCTTACGCCTTACCGAAGCTGCTCCAACGACAGAACGATCCATCACAACAGAGCAGTGCCCTGGACGCCGTCTACAGATTCCTCAGATCTTCCTCCACACCTCCGACAGCCACCTCTGCCTCAACTGCTTTAGCGACCAACCCAATGATGCTGAGGTCGACACGGCTACGGCAAAGAGGTTGTACACTTGTTGCATCACTTATTACTATACATTCACGTCGATCCATTAGGGCTATTTTGGTTCAACGGAAAAACGTCGATCCACTGGTTGTTACCATCACTCTAAATTTCTGCATGCTCTCCTTACATAATCTCACCATATTTTTTCGTATGCATGTCAGATATTGTACACAGTCATGCTGAACATGTAGAGAAAAAGAGAAGAGTTTTGCGCGGCAATACAATGTCATGCAGACATCGCTCCATGGTGGGTTCAATGGCAAACCCTTCCCACCCCTCTCCAGATTGTAATCCAGAGGAAGATATCTGTTCTGAGGCGGATTCAGACGCCGCTGACCACTCCTATTTACCCCCCAAGGTGTTTGCTCTACCTTGGCATGATGATGTTAGTCATATCATGCATATGTTGCCTTGCAGTGCCTACTTTTGACATCATATATGTCATCTGCTTAGTTTAGACATGTTCTGTAATGCCACTTGTTTAGTTTCTATATCATATATGGGAATTATGCAGTCTCATGTCTTTTAGCCAGCCATAATATATGTGAATGATATCTTGCCCATCCTGTTTAACCAGACATCATATATTTGAATGATATCTTGCCCATCCTTTTCTTCATTACATTTCCATTTGTCGACAATGTTTGTACATTAAACTACTCTTCCTGTGAATCAGCCATTTGGGTGGGAGATGGAAAAATCTGGAGTGAAAACAAGGCCTTCAGAGCAGACAGTGCTACCTGTCGAAGCAGATCTCTTGTTGGGTCCCGATAGCTCCTCAGAGATGGATTCAGAGACAGATGACCAGTCCTATTCCCCCACTGAGGTGTATGCTCTAACTTGGCACGGTTATACTGCTCATATCATGCATACGGTGTCTTGCATTGCATAGTTTAGACATCATATACACAATATTCAACACCATGTTCTTAGTTCAGACATCATATCGAATGCCCTCTGTTTAGCATATAAATCACATATGTGAATTAAATGATGCGATCCTGATTACTTAGATAACATGTAGGTGAATTATGTCATGCGATCCCGTTTAGTTATTCATCATATCTTTGAATTATGTTATGCTATGCTATCCAGTTTAGATAGACATCATATATGTGAAATTATGTCATGCTATCCGTTTTAGTTAAACAATATACATGTCAACTATTTCATGCCCTCTTTTTTCCACACTATCTATTGCATCTGTCTCTCATACAATGTCTGTACATTCAACTATGTTTCCTGTTTATCAGCAATTTGAATTGGAGCGGGTGATGCCAGTATCTAGCGGACTAAAAACACGGTCTTCAAATAAAACAGTGCTGCCTCTTGGTGGAGATAGCACCCCAGTTGTACATGCACAAGAACCAGCCCTACCACACATAACCCAAACTCTCGCAGATTGTACCCCTACTGCGATGGACAGAGAACCAGCTTCACCCAATGTAACCCCAACCCCAGCCGATAGTAACCCAGTTCCTGTTGACACAGCACCATCTCCACCACAGAGCTCCCAAACAAGAGCAGTTAGTAAGGCAGCTCCAGTGCCCAAAGGGCCAGTACTATCACGGCGAACCCCAACTCCACCAGTTAGTACGCCTATTCCTGTGGAGGAAGCACAATCAGCTAGTCGTAGTTTAGCATCTATCGCATTTGATGTTGTTAAATCGTATGTGCGTATCTTCCCATCTTGGAAATATTATACTGAAGATGAAGGAAAATGCCAGTTGCAGGTGTTTGTCCAGGAGTTATGTGTAAGTAATGTTATTCATGCAATTACTTTGCTTCGTCCCATACATCCTACCTCCATGATGGTTATAATACATCAAATTTTCCCATTTTTCTCTATAGAGAAGGACCGATTTGGAAACTCAGGATGAGGTAACCTGCTATCTTCAAGAATGCTTGGTGGCAGTATCGGAATTACCTGAAGAAAATGTACTTCACCGGCAAAGAAACTCATCAAATTCCCTTACGTATCCTGAGACACATTTACTGGACGATGACTGGGAACGCCTTGTTCTGTACTGGTCCCGAACCAAGAATGTGGTAAGGTCTATGAGCTCATTTTCTATTTTTAAGTATTATATTCTTGCGTCTTACTGTACTCTGTTCATGTAGAACAAGTGCCTAAACATGAAGAACAACTGTTCTAGTTTAAGATTCCATTGCTATCATAGTTCAAAAAAGCGCTAGGCGTTAATTGTGCGTTTTGCCACCGCCTTGCGCTTTACTGACCAAAGCGCATGCTTATGCGCAATTATGCACAGATTATGCGTAGTTATGCGCAATGTGTTTTGCCAACGCCTAGAGCCTAGGCGCGCTTAAGCGCTCGCTTAGGCGCGCTTTTTTTAACTATGATTGCTTTGCTCTTGTATCACTGTATTTAGTCATACAAACTTATTTTTAAATTGAAGGATCCAATCGAAAATCCAATGGCACAGCAGGTATGTTCACGCCTGTTTCTTTAACAGCTTTGCTCTTATCAATAGCTCTGTTGATTTCAATTTCAATTGTGTATACAGTTGACTTTCATATCATGCACATTACTAGCATCACAACGGAGCCAATAGTGTTGTTGTACATGTAGACCCGTGGTACCCATCTGAAATCTTGTTGTGCCGTGTAGTTTCCCATGCTTTGTATTCTCTCACTGCTGCTTTGTCTTGAATTGATATGATTTGAACCGTGTCTCTATTTTGATTTGGCAAGACAATGCAGTGACCATAGGACATAGATATATGTTTGTTTGATGTTTTTATTATGTACTAGTACTTGGCAATAGAAGACTTGGTAGTTTAATCCTGTGCACCTTACTAATGAACTGGTTCACCGAAATGAGTTTCATATACTAGTACATGCTAAACTTGTTATGTGTCTGCTTGTTTCTTCTTTTAGAATGCTGACAGAATATTGGGGAAGAGTGCCTTATTAAGCAATGGTAAAGGAAGTAATGCAGATAAGGTTCAGGATAGTGACACATCCTTGTTGGTCTCCAACAAAGCTGATAAAACAGCTAAGGAAGACTATCTTGAAGACAGCGAGACAACCCCAAAGTCCTGTCTTGGTTTAGTGTTCGAGTTACTGGCCACTACCGCTTGCACAAGCTATTCAAACTCACTGTCTGAATCAGTTCGGTTTCTTGAGTCTCAACTACAAGCTGAAAGACATCGATCAGCTGTGCTGCGACAAGAAGCGAAAGGACTGCGGAAGTCCCTGGAGCATTCAGATGCATACTTTCTAGTGCAACAGCAAGCGTTGGAGGATTTTAGCGCCAAACAGCACAAAGCTAATCAGCTTGCTAAGCTTATTGCCAGCATGGTGGATACCCAGGATAACGTTTCTTGAGCTCTTCTGAAGTTGTTTCAGTTATGCTCTTGTTTTGCTGCCGCGTTTATTTGCACTGGTGTCCAATTTTGACGGCCAGTGTATGTAATGTGCTGCTTTGTTCCCTATATTTGCACTGGTGGCGATCTTTGATGCCCAGTGGATGTAATATGTGTAATAGCAGTAATAGGCTAGCATTAATTGCTTGCTTATTTATTTCCTTATTGTCTTGTTTAGTTTTTTGCTTGTAGTCACTGCAGTTCTTTTTTTGTTTTTTTCTAGTGGCCACAATAGCCTATTTTTGGTAACTAGGCCAAAATAATCATGGCAACACACGGACTGTTGTAACCATGGGCCTCCTGCAGGCCGTATGATCCGTGGGCCTTCGTCCGGCCATAGGATCCATCGGCCTTCTATACGGGCCTTAGGGTCCATGGGCCTTCTACAGGCCGTAGGGTGCATGGGCCTTCTACGGGCCGTACGATCCATGGGCCTTCTACGGGCCGTACTATCCATGGGCCTCATATGGGCTGTAGGATCCATGGGACTTCTACGGGGCGTATCATCATTTCGCCAATCATGGGTCGTACAATTCGTGGACCATAACGGGCCGTTAATAGGCCGTATTTGATAACTCTATGAAAACAGCCCAACGGGTTTTTTTGACATGAAAACGGCCCAACGTATTAACTGTCCGCAAACGGGCCGACTGTAACGACGGGCTGAATTAGGCCCACAAGCAGAAAATGACAGTAAAGGGCCGTATGTAACCGAATGCTGCAAATGAGCCCAAGAATCAATGGGCCCTGAGAAGGCCGAAAGATAACTTGGGCTGGAAACGGCCCAATGGAATAACGGGCCGTTAATGGGTATAAAGTGATACACTGTTCATTACGGGCCAGTTTCACCACGGGCCGTTAATGGGCCAAGAGTTACAAAGGTCCTCATATGGGCCAAAAGAAGTCATGGGCCACACATGGGCCGGAAGTTAAAACAGGCTGAATCATATTGGACGGCCCAGATGACGCTACTGGGCCTAATTCGAATAGGGCGTAACGGGCCTTGGGTTAGCGGGCTGTAAATGGGCTATATGCGAACAGGCCGTTAACAGGCTTTCCGTGGGCCGGCCTGCCACCTTTTGACCAAGTCAAATGGGCCGGCCTTTTCACAGGAATGGGCCTCTGCTGGGCCGTGCCACGTGTCGCCGTATCATAGGCGCCTTTGGTCCAATGAGCGGATGACATCTGTCCCAACGGTGAGCCGACATGTGTTTCCTCCAGCCAATGATGATTTTACACATGGAAAATCCCCATTGGTCGGGGCTGTTAATGGGTTATCGGATCCAAAACCCGACCCGATAGCTTAACGACGTTACGTTACGGTGGATGCCACGTGTCGGTCACCCTTGACGAAAGCACTTCTGTGACGCCCGATTTATCGTCATGGAAGCGAACACTTCCGTGATGATAATTTTGGTAATGTCATGGAACACTTCTACGACAGCACAGGTATGACTATCTTGATTCTGTCATAAATTTGTCATGGATGTACATGCATGAAAAAAAACGCGACCTGCTGTGACAAACACGTATCATCACGGAAGTGTATTTTTTTGTAGTGACTGTTGTGTCTTTGGGGTGCCCCCCTGCCCACGTATATAAAGGAGGGGGGAGGAGGAGGAGTCCGGCCCAAGGGGGCACGCCATGGGGGGAGTCCTACTAGGCCTCCGCTCCTAGTAGGATTCGCCCCCTTTCCTTCCAATGGAGAGGGTGGAAGGGGAATGGAGAGAGAGGGAGAAGGAAAGAGGGGGGCCGCGCCCCCTCCCCTTGTCCAATTCGGATTGGGGATGTGCCTAGACTCGAGTCACATTGCTCGAATCAATGATATTTAGCTCATGCCTTAACTCGCGAAATCTTGCTTCATCTAGAGGCTTGGTGAGTATATCCGCTAGTTGCTCTTGAGTGTTGATGTAGATGATATCAATATCTCCCCGCTTGATGTGATCCCGAATAAAATGATGACAAATCTCAATATGCTTTGTCTTGCTATATTGCACCGGATTGTGAGAAATCTTGATACCACTTTCATTGTCACATAGAAGAGGCACTTTGTCACATGTGACACCGTAATCCTTTAAAGTTTGCCTCATCCATAGCAATTGTGCACAGCAACTTGCGGCGGCTACATACTCAGCCTCGGTGGACGAGAGACACACACAATTTTGCTTCTTAGAATACCAACTCACCAAAGAGCGACCAAGGAATTGGCACCCTCCGGAAGTTTACTTCGTATCCACACAATCTCCCGCCCAATCCGAGTCCGAGTAACCCATGAGATCGAAGCTTGCTCCTTTGGGGTACCATAAGACAAAGTTTTGGGTATGAGCCAAATATTGAAAGATTCGCTTGAACACCACAAAGTGTATTTCATTAGGTGCGGCTTGAAACCATGCACAAATTCCCACACTCAACATGATATCCGGTCTAGATGCACAAAGGTAAAGCAAGGATCCAATCATGGAGCAATATACCTTTTGATCCACCGCTTTACCATTGGGATCACTATCAAGCTTGCACTTGGTGGGCATGGGAAGCTTGACCGTCTTGACATCATCTAGCTTGAATCTCTTGGGCATGTCTTGGGTATACTTGGCTTGGTTGATGAAAGTTCCTTCTCTTCTTTACTTGACTTCGAACCCAAGAAAGAACTTCAACTCTTCCATCATAGACATCTCAAACTTCTCGGTCATTAGTGTGGAAAACTCATCATTGAAATATTTGTTAGGAGAACCAAAAATAATATCATCAACATATAGTTGGCATATGAACAAATCCCCTTTGACCCGCTTAGTAAAAGGAGTGGGATCGATTTTCCCAATTTCAAACCCACGATCTTGTAACAACTCAGTAAGGTGCTCAGACCACACACGTGGAGCTTGTTTAAGGCCATAGAGCGCCTTCTTGAGTTTGTATACATGATTGGGGAGCTTGGGATCCTCGAATCCCGGAGGTTGTTTGACATACACCAACTCATTCAAAGGACCATTTAGAAATGCACTTTTCACATCCTTTTGTTGTAATTTAAAGAACATGCGAATAGATTCAAGACGTGCAACGGGGGCAAAGGTTTCACCATAGTCGATACCCTCGACTTGGGTAGCCTTGTGCCACCAATCTTGCCTAGCTCCGAACAACCACACCGTTCGCATCTTGCTTGTTCTTGAAAATCCATTTGGTCCCGATGACATTATGTTCCTGCGTTGGCCTTGGCACTAATTCCCAAACTTGATTGTGCTCGAAGTTGTTGAGTTCATCATGCATGGCTTCAAGCGAATCCTCATCAACGAGTGCCTCATGGACCTTTTGGGGTTCAACACACGAAACAAACGCGTGATGCTCACAAAAGTTTGACAATTGTTTATGTGTAGTTACCCCTTTTCTCAAGCTTCCAAGCACATTCTCCATGACATGTTGTTGATGCTTTAGCTTGGAAGCCACCTTGGCGGCACGGCGCTCCAAAAGTTCCTCGATGGGTATTTGAGGTGAAGGAAATATGCCCTAGAGGCAATAATAAAGTTGTTATTTATATTTCCTTATATCATGATAAATGTTTATTATTCATGCTAGAATTGTATTAACCGGAAACTTGGTACATGTGTGAATACATAGACAAACAGAGTGTCCCTAGTATGCCTCTACTTGACTAGCTCGTAAATCAAAGATGGTTAAGTTTCCTGACCATAGACATGTGTTGTCATTTGATGAACGGGATCACATCGTTAGAGAATGATGTGATGGACAAGACCCATCCGTTAGCTTAGCATAATGATCGTTTAGTTTTATTTCTATTGCTTTCTTCATGACTTATACATATTCCTTTGACTATGAGATTATGCAACTCCCGAATACCAGAGGAACACTTTCTGTGCTATCAAACGTCACAACATAACTGGGTGATTAAAAGATGCTCTACAGGTGTCTCTGAAGGTGTTTGTTGAGTTGGCATAGATCAAGATTAGGATTTGTCACTCCATGTATCGGTGAGGTATCTCTGGGCCCTCTCGGTAATGCACATCACTATAAGCCTTGCAAGCAATGTGACTAATGAGTTAGTTACGGGATGATACATTATGGAACGAGTAAAGAGACTTGCCGGTAACGAGATTGAACTAGGTATGATGACACCGACGATCGAATCTCGGGCAAGTAACATATCGATGACAAAGGGAATGACGTATGTTATTATGCGGTTTGACCGATAAAGATCTTCGTAGAATATGTAGGAGCCAATATGAGCATCCAGGTTCCGCTATTGGTTATTGACCGGAGATGTGTCTCGGTCATGTCTACATAGTTCTCGAACCCGTAGTTTCCGCACGCTTAACGTTCGATGACTATTTGTGTTATGAGTTATGTGTTTTGGTGACCGAAGGTTGTTCGGAGTCCCGAATAAGATCACGGACATGACGAGGAATCTCGAAATGGTCGAGAGGTAAAGATTGATATATTTAAAGGTTATATACGGACATCGGAATGGTTCCGATAAGGTTCTGTGATTTATCGGAGGACCGGGAGGATATCGGAACCCCCCGGGAAAGTTAATGGGCCTATTGGGCCTTAGTGGAGGAGAGGAGGCAGGCCACGGGAGGAGGCGCGCGCCCCCCTTGCCCAATCCGAATTGGACAAGGGGAGGGGGCGCGGCCCCCCTCTTTCCTTCTCCCTCTCTCTCCATTCCCCTTCCACCCTCTCCATTGGAAGGAAAGGGGGCGAATCCTACTAGGAGCGGAGTCCTAGTAGGACTCCCCCCCATGGCGCCCCCCCTTGGGCTGGACTCCTCCTCCTCCCCCCTCCTTTATATACGTGGGCAGGGGGGCACCCCAAAGACACAACAGTCACACTTCCGTGATGATACGTGTTTGTCACAGCAGGTCGCGTTTTTTGTCATGCATGTACATCCATGACGATTTTATGACAGAATCAAGATAGTCATACCTGTGCTGTCGTAGAAGTTTTCCATGACATTACCACAATTATTATCATGGAAGTGTCCACTTCCATGACGATAAATCGCGCGTCACAGAAGTGCTTTCGTCAAGGGTGACCGACACGTGGCATCCACCGTAACGGAATGCCGTTAAGCTATCGGGTCGGGTTTTGGATCCGATAACCCAATAACAGCCTCGACCAATGGGGATTTTCCACGTGTAAAATCATCATTGGCTGGAGGAAACACGTGTCGGCTCACCGTTGGGACAGATGTCATCCGCTCATTGGACCAAAGGCGCCTATGATACGGTGACACGTGGCACGGCCCAATAGAGGCCCATTGCTGTGAAAAGGCCGGCCCGTTTGACTTGGTCAAAAGGTGGCGGGCCGGCCGACGGAAAGCCTGTTAACGGCCTGTTCGCATATAGCCCATTTATAGCCCGCTAACCCAGGGCCCGTTACGCCCTATCCGAATTAGGCCCAGTAGCGTCATCTGGGCCGTCCAATATGATTCAGCCCGTTTTAACTTCCGGCCCATGTGTGGCCCATGACTTCTTTCAGCCCATATGAGGACCTTTGTAACTCTTGGCCCATTAACGGCCCGTGGTGAAACTGGCCCGTAATGAACAGTGTATCACTTTATACCCATTAACGGCCCGTTATTCCATTGGGCCGTTTCCAACCCAAGTTATCTTTCGGCCTTCTCAGGGCCCATTGATTCTTGGGCTCATTTGCAGCATTCGGTTACATACGGCCCTTTACTGTCATTTTCTGCTTGTGGGCCAAATTCAGCCCGTCATTACAGTCGGCCCGTTTGCGGACCGTTAATACGTTGGGCCGTTTTCATGTCAAAAAAAACCCGTTGGGCTGTTTTCATAGAGTTATCAAATACGGCCTATTAACGGCCCGTTATGGTCCACGAATTGTACGACCCATGATTGGCGAAATGATGATACGCCCCGTAGAAGGCCCATGGATCCTACGGCCCGTATGAGGCCCATGGATAGTACGGCCCGTAGAAGGCCCATGGATCGTACGGCCGGTAGAAGGCCCATGGACCCTACGGCCCGTAGATGGCCCATGGACCCTAAGGCCCGGATAGAAGGCCGATGGATCCTACGGCCGGACGAAGGCCCATGGATCATACGACCTGCAGGAGGCACATGGTTACAACAGTCCGTGTGTTACCATGATTATTTTGGCCTAGTTACCAAAAATAGGCTATTGTGGCCACTAGAAAAAAACAGAAAAAGGACTGCAGTGACTATAAGCAAACAACTAAACAAGACAATAAGGAAATAAATAAGCAAGCAATTAATGCTAGCCTATTACCGCTATTACACATATTACATCCACTGGGCATCAAAGTTCGCCACCAGTGCAAATATAGGGAACAAAGCAGCACATTACATACACTGGCCGTCAAAATTGGCCACCAGTGCAAATAAACGCGGCAGCAAAACAAGAGCATAACTGAAACAACTTCAGAATAGCTCCAGAAACGTTATCCTGGGTATCCACCATGCTGGCAATAAGCTTAGCAAGCTGATTAGCTTTGTGCTGTTTGGCGCTAAAATCCTCCAACGCTTGCTGTTGCACTAGAAAGTGTGCATCTAAATGCTCCAGGGACTTCCGCAGTCCTTCCGCTTCTTGTCGCAGCACAACTGATCGATGTCTTTCAGCTTGTAGTTGAGACTCAAGAAACCGAACTGATTCAGACAGTGAGTTTGAATAGCTTGTGCAAGCGGTAGTGGCCAGTAACTCGAACACTAAACAAAGACAGGACTTTGGGGTTGTCTCGCTGTCTTCAAGATAGTCTTCCTTAGCTGTTTTATCAGCTTTGTTGGAGACCAACAAGGATGTGTCACTATCCTGAACCTTATCTGCATTACTTCCTTTACCATTGCTTAATAAGGCACTGGAGCTGCCTTACTAACTGCTCTTGTTGGGAGCTCTGTGGTGGAGATGGTGCTGTGTCAACAGGAACTGGGTTACTATCGGCTGGGGTTGGGGTTAGATTGGGTGAAGCTGGTTCTCTGTCCATCGCAGTAGGGGTACAATCTGCGAGAGTTTGGGTTATGTGTGGTACGGCTGGTTCTTGTGCATGTACAACCGGGGTGCTATCTCCACCAAGAGGTAGCACTGTTTTATTTGAAGACCGTGTTTTTAGTCCGCTAGATACTGGCATCACCCGCTCCAATTCAAATGGCTGATAAACAGGAAACATAGTTGAATGTATAGACGTTGTATGAGAGACAGATGCAATAGATAGTGTGGAAAAAAGAGGGCATGAAATAGTTGACATGTATATTGTTTAACTAAAACGGATAGCATGACATAATTTCACATATATGATGTCTATCTAAACTGGATAGCATAGCATAACATAATTCAAAGATATGATGAATAACTAAACAGGATCGCATGACATAATTCACCTACATGTTATGTAAGTAATCAGGATCGCATCATTTAATTCACATATGTGATTTATATGCTAAACAGAGGGCATTCGATATGATGTCTGAACTAAGAACATGGTGTTGAATATTGTGTATATGATGTCTAAACTATGCAATGCAAGACACCGTATGCATCATATGAGCAGTATAACCGTGCCAAGTTAGAGCATACACCTCAGTGGGGGAATAGGACTGGTTATCTGTCTCTGAATCCATCTCTGAGGAGCTATCGGGACCCAACAAGAGATCTGCTTTGACAGGTAGCACTGTCTGCTCTGAAGGCCTTGTTTTCACTCCAGATTTTTCCATCTCCCACCCAAATGGCTGATTCACAGGAAGAGTAGTTTAATGTACAAACATTGTCGACAAATGGAAATGTAATGAAGAAAAGGATGGGCAAGATATCATTCAAATATATGATGCCTGGTTAAACAGGATGGCATTGCACATTTCACATATATTATGGCTGGCTAAAAGACATGAGACTGCATAATTCCCATATATGATATAGAAACTAAACAGGTGGCATTACGAAACATGTCTAAACTAGCAGATGACATATATGATGTCAAAAGTAGGCACTGCAAGGCAACATATGCATGATATGACTAACATCATCATGCCAAGGTAGAGCAAACACCTTGGGGGGGTAAATAGGAGTGGTCAGCGTCGCCTGAATCCGCCTCAGAACAGATATCTTCCTCTGGATTACAATTTGGAGAGGGGTGGGGAGGGTTTGCCATTGAACCCACCATGGAGCGATGTCTGCATGACATTGTATTGCCGCGCAAAACTCTTCTCTTTTTCTCTACATGTTCAGCATGACTGTGTACAATATCTGACATGCATATGAAAAAAATATGGTGAGATTATGTAAGGAGAGCATGCAGAAATTTAGAGTGATGGTAACAACCAGTGGATCGACGTTTTTCCGTTGAACCAAAATAGCCCTAATGGATCGACGTGAATGTATAGTAATAAGTGATGCAACAAGTGTACAACCTCTTTGCCGTAGCCGTGTCGACCTCAGAATCCTTGGGTTGGTCGCTGAAGCAGTTGAGGCAGAGGTGGCTGTCGGAGGTGTGGAGGAAGATCCGAGGAATCTGTAGACGGCGTCCAGGGCACTGCTCTGTTGTGATGGATCGTTCTGTCATTGGAGCAGCTCCGGTGAGCCGTAAGACGTCAAGGCTGAAGCAGCACAAGACAGACATCGTCAATCTCAAGTGGGATTCTAATAGCATCTCCAATAGATGATGTAAAATGGATGTAAAATTAACATCACCAAAAACCACCTGACTACAACAGATGAGGTAAAAACTGTTGACTCTGAACTTAACTATCGAAACTGAAATTTACTGTGGAATCTGAATGCTACTGTCGAAACTGAACGCAATGGTAGCAGAGAGGCACTTGACATGCAGTTTAGGGAGGGCCTGCAGTTCATCTTCAACCTGCACCCCCCTGAGCCGCCAGCCACCACCGGCCTAACCGCCGGCCCCAGCGTCGCCTCGCCGTCCCGAAACAACTCGCCACCGCCGCCCCGGCCAGCCCACTAGGCCCCCCGCCCCCACCCTGAACCCTAAGATAGATAGTGGGGTACCTCTCCGGCGAGCCCCCGTCCCCGCTATGGGTGGTTCTTCCTTAACTCCGGCGAGCCCCCCAACCCCTGAAAATCAACTGACCCAAAAGTCGATTCAGTCGACTGAAGTGTGTCTTAATCGGAGCAGAGCAGCAGCACGAGCGAGGGGGAGAGCAGCAGCAGCAGCTGGGCGAGCGAGCGAGAGCTGGAGCAGCAGCAGCAGATCCGGCTGGTATGGACGCCGCCGCCGAAGGGGCCTCGCACTGGGGGAGAGCCGCTGTGGAGATGTCGCCCGCGGTGCCGGCTTCAAGGTAGCCGCTCCATGGGGTTGCGGGATGGAGCACCGTCGGCGCCGGGAGGTCGAGTTAAGGAGAAGGTGCGATGCGATGAGTGTACAACCTCTTTGGTGGCGCCGAGTAGGCCTCGGCTTCGTCCGAGGAGTCAGTGAGGATGCTGCGGTTCCGGTGGAGCAGGTTAAGGCGGTGCTGTGGGGATGGAGTAGCCGCGATAGACGAGGCGATCGTCGGAGCAGCTCCTTGGAGGTGGAGGACGGGGTGGCTGAACCGGCGGGACGGCGAGATGGACGACGGACCCTCATCCGGGGAGGTGTGGACAAGGGACGTTGAGCTGTTGCGGTGGACGACGTCGTCGGGGAAGAGGCTCCGGCTGGGTAGCGGTGACGTGGCAGACGGAGGAGGGTGGGGTTTCGCGGCTGGAGCGGAGAGGTTATGGCGGCCTGGGATTTCGAATGGCGAAAAGGGGGCGATGGGAGGGGGTGAAGCATGACTTAGGGACGCGCTTGTCCAAAATGTAGGGTGTGTTACAAAAGTATCCCCCACCGATTTGAACTAGCGGCCCTTTCAGCTCAGGGTTAGAAGGGGGATTTCGCGTGTCGGGATTTGGCAGCTGGAGGAAGTTTTCGCGCGCGTTGTAATTTCGGGATAGCAAGGCGCGGGTTGTGAAGGCGTCAGTTTTGGGAGGAGGGAGTATGAATCCATGTTATGTCCGATTAATTTTTTTCGCTTGCTGTATAATGCATGTAACCTACTCATACCAACATTTTAGTGCATTCCAAATGTCTATACTACTGCTGCAATTCGAACTAAATTTGAATTTGTTTCTCTATTTCAATAAGAATCTACAATCATGATTGTTGCCAACTTCAACCATCATAGTTTCCTTGCTATCCGCCAGATATAAATCGGACGGCCTATAATGCAGGATGGCAGGCACACCATCATCAACAACTCCGTTTTTTATAAGAGTAGAGATAAAATATATTAAATGTAGTATAACATGTTCATAACCACACCATGTGTATCACCGTTATATATATTCACACATGCGTCGGTTTGAAACACTATGATAAATTCTTCAAATATCCGAATTCGCTTTTTATAATGAAGTATATATGATCTCTATTCGTCTTTTACACTCACACAACCCTCTTATCTTTGTAGCTAGCGCTAACTTTCTCTTGTGCATGCACACGCCCGCATCCCTCTCACCCTCCCTCAGCATTCTCTAGCTCCATCGCGCAAATTCGTCTTTTCACTTTAGGTTGTTCACCCATGGTCTGTGTAGGCCCCTAGCTCCTTCTTTACGGCACACATCGATCGATATGCCTCTCTAGCCAGGTGTGCCTAGCACAAACACAAGCTTCCCCTCTTCTCTTGTCAGCGTCCATGCCTCACTCCCTCCACTCTTTTCATCATTCTCGTACTCGCACACTCCTCCCCCTCGATATATTATGCCTCTCGTACCACCTCCTACATGCACCCCTCTCTCTCTATCCTTCTCCTCGTGCCTCATTTGCTTCTAACACACACATGCATGTATACCGATCGATCTCCCAACATATACCTAGATCGACTTTAACTACCCCCCATCGATCGACGTACCTCACAAGTTATGTCTCTCCTTTCTCTAACAAAGGGCGATTGATCTTCCTATGTAGTTACGTCTGCTTACCACAGCCACATCGTCCCCCCTCATCATTCGTGCATGCCTCCTGACCCGTCTCTCACACGCACGTGCACAGACAACAAGCAGCCATCTCCTCTCTTATTGATATTGCGGGCGTGCCCTCCGTTTGTCTAGCAAGCCTATCCCACCATTTGTTAGAAGGAACTCCACTACCACCCCCTCCAACACTCTAGCTCTGTCTCTCTCCCAACCTTATTCCTCTCCTGCACATATGCATGGATGCCGATCGATCTCCCTTAATACATGAGGCAGATCGATCTCCTTAATACATGAGGTAGGCCTCTCTCCTCCTCCACACATATACCAGCCATTGTACCTCTATAGTTAATTGGGCCTCCCTCTTCCCCCACCACACACCGATAGTCGAGCGCTGCAGGTAGGTATCCATGCCACAGAGACAAACTGCACATGTCCCATCTCACGTTCCAGTAGGCCAGCCACTCTATATCTTTGACGTGGGCACACACAAATTCGATGGCACTCTTTACCGATCGCACGCGCACACACACACATCATCCCTCTCTTTGATTCTATGGACACCTCAAGCCGATGATACCTCCACTCTCTTCTCGTGGATCGCCCCCTCTATATATATGTTATATCCTGGACTCTATTTCACACACATTGCATATGTTACATTTTTTGATTGACCCCCCCCCCCCAAAAAAAACTCTCAAGAACCCACACACTATATCTCTCTAGGTTTGTATGTCTCTCACACAACCCCATGTAGGTGGTGTACGTATACAAGAAGAGAATAGGTGCACTGTGCACGTACTCACGCCTCGTGCCCAGCCACACTCGCGCGGGTACACGGTGGAGCTCATTTCTTTACAAAATGGCAGCCCACGTGCTAATTTGAACGCCTGTAGCGGTTGTTTACCTAGGGAGGCCGTGTACCACGCGTGCACGAAACAAAGTTCGACTTGACGCGTTGCCGCGTTATTTTTAAATAAAGTTATAGCGCTCAATGGCACGTACACAGAATATAAAACGATTTTTATGGAGAAAAAGGTAGTCCGCTCACTATATACAATGGAGCCTGCCTGCCTGGTTTGTCGCTCTTCAGAGTATCTCACACAAGGCTGCGGTGGCCTCTCTCTCTCTCACCATTGGTCACTGATCCGGCCGCATCCCGTCTGCCGGGGGAAAGGGAGTGCGGTGGCCTCTCTCTCTCTCTCACCGTTGGCACTGATCCGGCCGCATCCCGTCCGCCGGGGGAAAGGGAGGAAGTGCATCGTTCCTCCGTTTGACGGCGCCGAGGCAGCACGTCCCGTTCTGCGATACACGCCGTTCTTCTGACCAAGGTCCGGCGCGGCAGGGCCTACGCCACCTGCTCGCAGATTCCGCCCGCCGCCGCTCACCTAGTTACATCCCGACGACCTCCAGGTATCCCCTCCGGCCTTGCTCCACTGCCTGTCTTCCCACGTCGCTGCATGTGGATCTTCCATAGTTCTTTGCCCAAAACGTAGCTTGTCCGGCGTACTTTCCATATTGCATTCTCGTCCTCACACCGTTTTAGACAAACACAACTGTGTTGTTATCTTCCCTTAGGACAAGGAATATGCTTCTTTTTTGTCGTCGCATGTGTCATCAACTGTTATTGGCCAGTAATTGTTTCATTTCTACTCGTTGCTATTGCGACCTTTTGGTGAACTGCACAAATCACTTTTTTCTTAAGAGTGTTTTGTGCAGTTGTACTAAATGTCACACGGGCAACGTCTCTACATTTCAGTGCGACTGCACAAAGGGAGATTGGTTTTGCTCTATCCTCCTCATCCAACTCCGAGCCTAATCTTCTCCAACTAGTTAGTCTTAAGAGAGACTGCAAAGGTGACCGGCTTCTATTTGTGTGTTTATTGTTTCATCAGCAGTCCTCCATTATCGTAATCACACTTAATATCTTTGGAACAGGGACGCTCAGCTCTATTTTAGTGGAACTGCACAAAATGATCGGAATGTTGCATGCTCCAGACAGCTACTTTTTTTCCCAACATGCCTTGTTGATTTAGACAGAGCTGGGGGGGGGAGGCGTTGCTGCCAATGAAAGCATGGATCAATTTTAATTTAACACCTTCGCACAACTTTGTCTTCAGTTGTGATGTAATTATTAGCTCTGATCTGCTAATAATTGACATGCATTAGCAAGGAAGTTAGTTTTTTATTGTTTCCGAAAGAGCATCGATGGCAAGACACGCGAAACAAAAGCTGAAAGCTCACACCATTGTACAATTTCATGTCGCTGGAAAATTTATTTGTATAGTACGTCAATTATGTAAACAAATGATGGAAGCTTGATAGCATTGCCAGAAGCCTCTTCTTCATCCGGGTCCATGTGCCATGCACAAAATTATACTCCTTCGTTCCTAAATATTTGTCTTTTTACAAATTTCAAACGGGCATATTTTAGAGTGTAGATTCACTTATTTTGCTTCGTATGTGTACTCCCTCCATTCCTAAATATTCTATTCGTCTTTCTAGAGATTTCAACAAGTGACTACATACGGAGAAAAATGAGTGAATCTACACTCTAAAATATGTCTGTATACATCCGTATGTGCCAGTCCATTTGAAATCTCTAAAAAGACAAATATTTGAGTAGTCACTCGTTGAAATCTCTAGAAAGACAAATACTCCGGAGTATATTTAAGAACCGAGGGGGTAGTGCACAACCGCATGGGAGACTCAGCCCGGTCGTTGCGCCGCATTAATAGTGAGTAATGAGCAGTCAAATCATAAGCCCCACCTTTCCCACTGTAAGTTGCTCTGAAGAAGCAACCATCAATACGCTCTTGTTTGAATCCGCTCAAACTACTCCATCCGTCACTGTTTATACAACGCCCTTCAGAAAAAAGAAAAAAATATATGTGGGACCAAGGAGACTAGCGATCGGCCTGAAAAATAGCATTGGTAGTTATAGCACGGCGTCTATTACTAGAGGGAATAATGCGTACACACATGCATGCAGTGCTTCCACCCCGGGTACACACATGCATGCACTTACTCCACTCCGTAGTAGTACAGTACATGGAGAGAAAATTGTGGACTTGATTGCGGTTACCACGCCCTAATTAATTAAGCATTAAACCAAACGCGTCTAAAGTCTCTCTGGTGGTGGAAATGCATTGAGAGAAATGCATCATAATGAAGCGCGCCCTGTAAACTGTGACGGAGGGAGGAGTAGTATGAAGGTGCAAAACCAAGTACGCGTATGGCCAGTCGGTCAACGCACCTCCTCTTGGCATATCACTGACATGTGGGACAGGAGTGTGAGCAAACCGATCTCAATTGACGGCAAAGAGCCAACCCGCCGTTCCTTGAGAGAGACGAGGAGCGAGAACACACAAACGGGCTCGCACGGGGGCCAAGATATATTCGAGCATGGTTGGTTGATCGATATCATTCATTACATGTTGGGCTGCCGTTTTCCGCCCTTCTCCGGAATAAACGTGTTTTTTATCAGAGATAAAAAATAAGAGTACAGACGCTCCACCATGCGGTTCTAGTAGTAGTACTACTCGTACTACTGCGCTTGGCTCTTTGCCTCTTCGTGAAGTCGAACAATGATGGTACTCCGCATGTTGGGTACTACAGTGTATGCCTCTGACAATCTGACACCGAATGGACTGATGCATGTCCACCGAGGGTAGGTTGCATTAGTCAAAAGGCGCTTCACCTTCTCCTGCAAGCTTCTCCTCGTTCTGCGAGTTGACCGGACACACCAAAAAGTAGTGCTAGTCCATACTCCCTCCTTTCCGGTTAATATGGCTTAATCTTTTTTGCGGGTAAATGAGAGAGCTTTATTCATATATAAGCATTCTTAGGACGATCAGCCAAGACACTAGTCACTATGAAGCGAGGTACCCCACAAAAAAAGAAGTAGGAAGCGAGGTGTTTCATCAAGCCAGCTCTCGGCCACATTCAAAGTGCAGCAAGCACGGTTCGCACGAAGATGCACCGCAAGGTTTGCTGACCTGTTTACATGCTGAATAACAACAAAAGAGGAAATATTACCTAGCGCTACTATTTGTAACAGGATATGAGCCAGAATTAAGCAAGAATTGTGGCGAGTGTTCCATGCAATCAACTTCCATTATCACATGCGAGAACCCTCGAAGAGAACCAAATGTGTTGAAGATTGCTTTATCACATTTTAAAATTATAATAAGAGTGCAGATGCTCCTCCATCCGGTTCCTAGTACTAGTATAGTACGTACCTTTATAGACTATAGTAGTAGTACTAGTAAACTTTGCACTTGGCTGTTCGCCTATTCAGGAAGTCGAACAATAATAGCATTAGTAGTATAGTGTATGCTTCTGGCAATCTGACACCGAATTAACTGTTGCACGTCCACCACCTGAGCGAGGGAGAGCTTGCACGTCCACCATCTGTTTCTCCTTGTCCTGCGAGCCACCGCGCGCAAGCTTCTCCCGTCCTGCAACCTTCTCCTCGTTCGGCAAGTTGACGGGACACAACAAAGTAATGCTAGTCCATACTGCCTCCTCTCCGGTTAATATGGCTTAATTTCAAACGAGATAAATACACTGTCTGTCACTGTATATTTGTAAAAATACGGTCAGTGGACTTCATAATACGCTCATTGCGCTCAATATATATATATATATTTTTTCCGGTGTTTATACGGTCACTAGCTCACCCTGACTGAGTATGTGTGTGCATGCACGTGCAGGTTGAGCACTTGAGCGTGACCGTGTGTGTTCCGTCGTGTGCTCGGACATGCATGCATTAGGGCGTCGCGCGCGTTTTTGCGTCCATGTGTACGTGTGACTGTTGCATACACGTAGGGGGAGTACGTGTAGGGGCCACTAAGGAGCAGTCAAATCACACAGTAAGTTAGTCGGAAGAAGCAACCATCATTTCACTCTTGAATGACACATACGCAATATAAAATGGTTGATATGGAGACAAAAAGAAAACCACTATATATACACTAGCAGGAGCCTAAGCTACAAGCCTGCTGGCTTAGGTTGCTCTCTTCACAAGCATAGAATGACGGGCCTGATCCCACAGCTGGGGGAAGGGAACAATGTTCTGCGTAGACGTGGTCGACATCGGCGGGGAGAAAACCCACAGTCGGTGCGTCCCAATCGGGGGTCAACGCGGTATGGGCCGATGCCGCGTCCCAACCGCCCTTCTAGCTACAGCCCGACGTCCCAGGTAGTCCATCTTCCTTTTGGAGCCGGCTTGCTCCACTGCCGTAGCTCCATCTCCATGTCGATCTTTCTCTACTTCTACCGGCTTCTACTTGTGATGAGTTTATGTCTCATGAACTAGTGCCAGTACTATTATTCTAATCACACTTCTTCAATATCTTTGCCATCAGGGATGCTCAGGTCGATTTTAGTGGAACTGCACAAAAGCATCGTATGATCCGAGGGTGCCAGCCGTCTTTCCCTCGACAGGTTCTACCTGGCCAGGAAATTAAATCATGTTTAGGGTTTAGGGTTTAAGTCGTAGTGACCCCATCAGTAGTTTTTCTTTCGTACACGCTCTCGCAACTTTTTTCTTTAGTTGTGAAGTAAATATTGGCTATGATCTGTGAATCATTGAGATGCATCAGCATGCGTGTTAGTTTTCCTTTGTATTTGATGGAATGTTGAAATGGGGCAACCTTGGAATAGGAATGAAAATGGAGTGGAAAGTTTCCGTTTTTCCGGAGAAAAAAATGGAAACGGAGAGAAACCAACATTTCGTTTCGTTGGATCGCGCCATCGAGCAAAACCAACGTTTAAATCACGTATGTCGTGTTCGTGCCCTCCTCCACGGCTCGACCCCACACAGTCACTCGGCATGCCACTCACCGCAAACCGAGTATACGATAACTTTCCCGCCTGCTTGTCGATGGATCGCGCCATGGAGTACTAGCACTACTAGAAGAGATTGGCGAGTTGGGGGAGGACAGCTAGCTGTAGCACGGACTCCCAAGAACTTTTTACATGCATGTTGTAGCCGGCTATTGCGACCTTTGAACGCGGAGCAACCGCGTGCACCCGGAAGCGGCGCGGGCGACGCTCTCTCGGCCGGCGCG